>NW_008666551.1:70296-80088 GCF_000695815.1 Acanthisitta chloris | reverse complement strand
TTTTTTTGCTTTCCTTTCTATTACTCTGATTTCTAGCCATTTTATTTCTTCTCCTGTTACTTATTCACTCGTTAGCCTGAAAAATTCAGAGCAACCTTGAGTGTTTCCTAAGTTGCACTGGTTTATGGTTTATGAAAGACCCTCATGGATGGTTGTGCTGACTGGGGATTGCAAGAATGCAGCAGGTTCTTGTCACCAATATGGTACCACTTATTTTCCTATATCATGTATATGCTCACATATCTGTTCATGACATCTGTGTCATGATTTATGAAGAGAACTGAGTATAAGGGAGATTTTGGCCTATTAGTTCTAAAGATACAGCTCTGAGCTAGAGAAGAATGGTGAAAATACATATTGATTGTCAATTCAATTCTTTTCTTTGTCATTTGGTTTTGCAGGTATTATTACCTTGCATTCAAGGCACATGAGACTCCCCTTGGTAGCAGAGAAAACTGTCTCGCCATTTTGGAGAAATCTAAACTAGACAACTGGATTCTTGGGAAAACCAAGGTAGAGAGTGCTAACATCTTCTCAAGGATAGTATCCTTTTAGGAAAATATGACTGATAGTGATTTTAAAAGTACTGCATGAATGAATAAAAGAGCAAGGAATTTGCTCCAGTTAGCCTCCCAGGTTATGAGCTTCCCAAGCCTGTTGAGTTAGAGCTGCAAGAGGGAAGCTTTGGGTCCCTCCCCAAAGCACATTCTGCACATGGCTGCCTTGAGAAGGACAGTACACCTGTCAGTGCCTGCTGTTGTAGTGCTTCCTGAAGTTCCTCATGACATGGCTGAAACTTCAGCTGAAACTTCGCACTCTGGCCCATCCTGTGAGCCTGATTGGTACATTATGGGTTTGTGGAACTTCAGGTAAGCTCCTTCCAGCTCCATCAGAAGCCTTGGTTCATGGTTTAAAATGGAGTGGAAGGCTTCTGTAGAAAAGATGTTGCACAGTATTTTGAGTTGGTTTATAGCGTACAAAGGAAAAACAAGGAGAACTTTCCTGCTCAAGACTCAGATAAAATGTATGTAAGCACCCATAGGATTTGTCTCCTGAAGCAGAATTCTTTTAAGCAATATTATGTCTAAACCCAAATTCAACCCAGGATTTATTGTTCCACTGTCAAGAAAGGCTGTATTTCAAAATTGTTGATACATGAAAATATCTCCATGGCCAATTTACTTTGTAAAGGAGGTAAATATGGGGTTTATTTTGCAAGGGAGTGATTACAATCAGTGAAAGAATGAAATTCCACAAGCACACTGAGAGCAAATAATTGATTCACAAAATTGCTATGATATCTACAGTCAGTATTTTGTTAGTTTTCTCAGCAATGATGCCCTAAAATAGGCTGCTATAGGATTGATGAAAACAGAATACAAGAGGTTATGTTACTGTGTTTTCGTTATACTGATTTTTTTGTTCTGTTGTTCTTCCATTCCAGGTTTTTCTGAAGTATTACCATATAGAGCAGTTAAATTTGTTCCTGCGAGAAGTTATAGGCAGGGTGGTGGTCATGCAAGCCTATATCAAGGGATGGCTTGGAGCAAGGAGATACAAGAAAGTCAGAGATAAAAGAGAAATCAGTGCTATTACCATACAAGCAGGTAAATGTTCACATTCTCTGTTTCGTTGAGTGTCTTTACGTTTCAATCTGTTAAATGACATGTACATTGTTTATTCATCTACACTAGTTTATTATGAAATCAAAATGACCAGAGGTGCTTTTCTCCCCAGATAACTGATGCAAATATTATTGCTTTACTTCTAAGGCATCATCTTAGCATTTGGTAATGTCTTTGTTTAAATAGTGTAGTATTTTAGATGTGATGCCTGTGCACAGAATGAAGATATTGTTAGGTATGGCTATACTAGCATGCAGCACAGAGCTGAAATGCAGGAATGGATGTCCCTCCACCCCTCATCATATACCAGAATTCCAGACATACATCGTAAGATGGGCCTGAGAGGCTGAGTATCAGTGATTTAGCAGGATTTCTTATAGTGAATTTCAAGAACTACATGCACAGGGATGATCACTTACCTTTGTCTTTTGGGTTAGAACATCAGTGAGCACATGGTGACAATTAAGCTTTGGATGAGTGAAATGGTGTTTGAAGTTGTGGGGATGTGAATATTGCAGTTGTGAACCCAGGGTTCAACATGTGGGTGGGTGGGTAAGAAGAATTGGAGGTGGGATCTGGAGTAGTTATGGCAGGAAGGATGAAAGTATCAGCACATCTCTGACTCTGTAGACTCTGTAGCACTTCCTTAAATAAATGTAATTTCCAGCACATGGTTTTGTATTTTTAGCCTGGAGAGGATATGAAGCTCGCAGGAAGTACAAGGAAATAAGGAACAGAAGAACTGATGCTGCTATACATATTCAAGCAGGTAATTAAAACAGTATTCCAATTGCCAACACCTATTTTTCTGTGGGTGATTTTGTGTGTCAGTGTTTATAGCCAAAAATAAGAATAAAAATACAGTCCAAACAAAAGCTATCAAAAATATTACTTGTGATCATTTGTTCTTCAGTATCAAATGACATCGGTGACAGGTATCAGGATCAGGCACTTTGGGCTTTTTGTGAGAACTTCTCTGGAAGAAAAACATGCTAATTAAAAGCTGTTGAGTTAATTCTCTAAGATTCTTCTGAGCACAGTCAGTGTGATTCAACTACATATAGAGCCAGTATGAGGTGCTGGGTTGATTTGACTAAAAGTGTGTGTGGGAGGCACTGGACATACACTACTCTGTCTTTGTGTGAAGCCTTGATCGTGGCAGCGTGCCAGGTTTTTGTTTTGACTGCTTGCTGAGTTTGCCAGCTTTGACCAATCTTTTGACTCTCTGCCAGACTCCTATGCAGCCATATCAATATGAATTTGAATAAACTTTAAAGAGATTATTGGAGGAACAGGCCCATAGGGCTGTGTAGGTCTCTAGTAGAGAGCAGAGTACCATATGGCACAGGAATCTAAGAACCAATGCTGTGAACTCAGTGCTGTTTTCAGATGCTGCCAACATGAAGCAGCCTCCATATGATGCAGTGTAATACACCTTCCCTGTCCAACTGCAGGTTGAAAGACAGTAACTGATCAAAAATTAGTTGTAGCAAATGTATTAACAGATAAACCAAGATACCACTCTATTCTACCAGCTTCGTGTGCTACAGTTCCTTAAGCTTTGTCACCTCTTCAATCTGTATCTTATAGTCTGAAGTCAATATGAAAAAGATGCATTCTAAATATTCTTTTACTTTTTTCTCAAGCCATTCTTGGTAAATTCATTTGGTTTTCTGTTTGACTTTGCTATGCTGAAATTAAGCATCACTCTGACAAAATACCTATGTACAGAAAGGAACAGACTATCATTAGGATCAAATAGTAATTTATAGCTTTGCATGTATAGTGTTATGCAGAATCATGAAGCTCTAGGGTTAAATGCAGAATATTCTATTAAATGGAGAACTGTTAAGGAGAAACTTTTTCTCCTATTGCAGCAAGCACTGAAGGACTGCACAAGTACTCTCTCCCATTCTTCCTTTCCTTTGTGTTGTCATTTTCAGTTGTTTCCATGATAGCACAGAGAGTAGATCTTAAAGTTCCCCCTGCCACTATTTTCTGGAGTATTTGCTACATTTACAAGTGTATACATACCTGAGCTTTGATTACCTGACTTACAACAGCCTTTTGTTGAATAAAGGAAAGTGAAACTGTTGACCCATCAGTGTCCCACTATGACCAGCTCCTTAAGGTGGAAGTTATCTCCACCAGGAAGCTGGTGTGTAGCAGTATCACTCGGAGACTGTAGGGGACATTCTGCCTTAGAGTTTTATCCAGACAGATTTCTAGCTCTTTAGAGAAAGTAACTGATCTATTCTGTTGTTAGCACACATGGGAAAGATTCAGAGCTGTATTGCTTCCTGCCATCTCTTAGATGCTGTATTGAACGTGGCAGAGCAGAGGCAGTGGGAGTGAATTTAGACACCGATGAGCCCTCTGGACCTAATGCTGGAGAACTGCTGTTAGCACTCTTCCCTCTGACACATGCAGTGTCTTCCTTTGTAACCTGGCACTTGACTGTTGCCGTGATCAGTCTGGGTGAATGAGTGTCAGGACTGTAGGGTTAGGAGTGACCCAGTGCACTTCTGTATTAATGAGACTGGCTGCTCCTCCTATCCTTGGCGCTCTAGTCAAAAGGGTGTAAGAGTATTAATCCTCAGCATGTTTCTGACTGCGTTTGGAAACCTATATCTAGGACTTCTTATTTGAAAATTCTTCTTGTGCACGTTTTCTCTTCTGTACGTGCTAATTATTCTGTGTTTCAAAGCAAAGCTTATGCTTGCTAATCATGGCCATTTTCCAGGTTTCAAAAGAGGTTGATAGTCTTTCTGTTGTTTGCATTGCATTACACTGTCCAAGTGCCTAGTGACACCGAGACAAAAGCAACTCTCCCTTCCCTGCACATCTTCCAGTGTGACTGTAGTTCAGGGCAGCTTTCCAGTGAAATGGAGTATGATCACCTTTGGATTTTTTCTAAATGAGCCATTTCAGGCACTGAGATAAATTGTTTGCATTTGTCATCCAGACATTAGCAAAACCATATAATTAAACTGTATGTACTTCCCTCTCCTTTCCCTCCCCCCTGCCCCGCTCAAGCAGGCCTTGGAATTTAGGAAGCATTTGGCTTACATGTTTCTACAGAACAGCGCATATTGAAATTTGTTTTCCTTTCATCTCTTTCCCAATAAAAGCAGCCGCTCAGCTTATCCCTTTAGCTTCCTCAGAACTTCCTTTCAGAATTCCCGATCTATTACAGCACATTCACATACCAGAAACAAGATGCCTTTTCATGCTGTCAACCTTTTTCATCTGAAATGTAAATTAATTCTTGCTGGTACGCTTTGACAGAGATCAAAGTAGGGGTATTAACCTTATTGGGCCTTCTCTTCATCAGAATCAGTTCCAAAGGCTGCGAGGGTAGTGTTAGGAGGCCAGTCTTCACTGTTATCTATGGCCCTCCTCCAGGCACTCCTCTGTCTACAAGTCAGCATTTCAAAGGCGCTGATTTCTTTTGTAAATGACCTTATCATTACTTTAAACTGTGTGAAAAATGATTTGCCTGAATAATTCTTGCAGGATTATCCTGCTCATTTTAATTGTGGGGGGACTTCATTCAGGTTCCAGGATATTGTTTAAGTGGTTCTGACAGCAAGTGATCATAGCCTGATATAAAGGAGGAACACAGCTCCTGATTGGAAACCTCTTGACTTGTTCAGATTGTTCATTTCTTGCAAGTCAGTCTTTGAGGTAGGCTGCATTTGCATTTTAAAAATAAACAGATGCCTTTCAAATACATGAGCTGGTGGTCTGGAGATCTCTGTGGGCCCAGCAGTTCACTATCCGTTGAAGAAATGTTGGAAGAAAAAACAAACGTAGAAAAAAATCAACCCTCACAATATACATGAGGATACAATTCCTGAGTGTATTATATTACAAGAAAAAAGTCGTTATTTCAGATGGGGGAAAACACCCTTGCTAGGAAACAAAATATTTGTGAACTTAAATGAAGTGGGGAAGAAAAAGCTACCCTACTTCAGCATATCCACATCTCAGGGTCTCAGAATACACAGATGTTATTAGACTCCTGGCTACAATGGTACACAAGGGTACACAAGGTCTTTCCTCCTGCTTCCAGTCACACTTTCTCAAACTGTGAAGATTAGAAAATGTTAATTTTTAACTCAGAGAAAAATTGTAAAAAATGGTTTTCTGTGAAAAGTTTGAGTTGACTATACTTTGCACTTCTGATTATTTCTTTGTATTTGGGATGTGTATTGTTTAGATTTACATTGCATAAAAGGAAAAATATATTGTCAAAGATTTTTTTAACCGATTTTGCCAGATTCCCAGCTGCTTTAAATTGGTGTGTATCCCTGGAATCATCTGACTGAAAGGTTGCTTCACTGATTTACCTCGCATGCAAGTCTCATTTAATGTTTATTTAGTTTAGAATAATGCATTAATTAGAATTTAAAACAAGAGATAATGCAAAGTGTGTTTTCCAGTTATGATAGCATGTATTTCCAAGCAGTGTGACTTGTCCCAAAAGACTTAAGGGAGTATTTTAATCTGGTTATTTCATTTGTGAACTGACATTGCCAAAATGCCAAATGAGTGGTGCATGCAATTCACTTAGATCCGAGGTGACATCACTGAATTCATTTTAATTAGGCCCACTTTAGCCATCTGGAATATACTGTGCAGCTCTGGTCAGGACTGAGTTTAACTATGCTTCCAGAGGTGAAAGGCAAATGACTAATCCTTTGAGCCACCATCTCCTCCTCCAACACGTGCTCACACACTCACCATATGTCATATTGGATTAGAAAATTCTTTATCAAGAACTCAAGATTTGGTCGCTT
Organism: Acanthisitta chloris; assembly: GCF_000695815.1. Classification (NCBI taxonomy): domain Eukaryota; kingdom Metazoa; phylum Chordata; class Aves; order Passeriformes; family Acanthisittidae; genus Acanthisitta; species Acanthisitta chloris. The sequence continues at coordinate 73,661 of NW_008666551.1, read as the reverse complement.
TTTCTTAACCAAAAAGTTCAGAAGGAAGTATCCCCCTGTAAATTGCTTTCTTTCTGTAACTTCTGCCCGTGCAGTGTTGCTCACTATTTACAGATATCTAACATGTGCTTCTGGAAAAATTTCCTCTGTTATAACAAAAAAAAAAAAAAAAAAGAAAAGGCAACAAACAGCTGTAATTTACTCTTTTACATTTATAATAAGTGTAAGCTTTTAATTAAAGCATTACCTTTTGGATTTTTAGCAGCAAAGATATAATGTTGGCTTCAATAGAAGACAAGGGAATATTTCTTGAAAATGTATTTAGCCCTATATTTATCCATCTATTTGTATCCCTATGTACATTTAGCTAATACCGTTGTATAGCTCTAAGGAAAATGTTCCAAAAAAAAATCTAAGCACTTTATAAATATATCTTAATTCTTTTTCATTTTCCTGAAAATAACAATGACTAATTAGCAGATCCAGTTTTACATTTTTATATCATTACTTTTCTTCCTTTCAACTACATTGTCAGTGTAAAAAACATTGAAGGGATATATGTTTCTTCTATGGCAACTGAACTGATTTATCATATCACCTTGATTTCACAGTCAGGGTAAACCAGACTCATTTGCACAGGCTATGCAGTTTTGGTTAACTTTACTCTTCTGTCTTGCTGTGTTCTGTGCTAACTTAGGGCATCCTGTAATTCTTCACATTTAGTACCTGCCTATAGTAACCTTTAATGTCCTGATGCTCATGTTCAGGGACTATTTTAGGAAAAGTGAGAAGGTCTTATAGTTTTGAAATGTGAGATTCTATATCCTGTCCCCATCTCTGAGCTAAGCTCTGTCAGTGTGCAAATGTCTGCATTTCCTTTTGGTTTTCTCACCTGGTTTTGAGGAGGAAAAAAAAGGAACACTTTTACCGGATTTCATGCTAAAATCAGGAAAGGACAGCAATGTACATTGTCCAACAATATGTCATAAAACCTATTCCTTTTCCTTGCTGATACTGACAGAGTTTCATGGTCAACTTCACTTTTTTTTTGTTTGACCAAGTCTCAAGATCAGACACTGGAATGCATGGCAGTTAAAACTCTTGTGTCCAAGTGTTGATGTGCATCAGTGACTGGTCGTGGTGGCAGCCTTGGTGAGTCTCTCTGATAATTGCTGCTTCTTACTGACAGTTACTGCTTGTACACGAGAACTCATAACTTCCTTTCTCACAATGCTTCTGCTGGAGAACTGAAGACAAGACTTCTTCTTCATCTTCTTCTATTAAACAGGCATCACCCAATATCTGCCCTGGGTGAGAGGTGAAAGAGGGGATGTATTCATGGGACCCAGCAAAGGATGTGACTCTCCATGCCTCTTAGAATTAATCTGGTATGGAGTGAAGAATCAGATTCCTGGGCTCTAATTCCTCTCAGATACTGTTAGTTAGGCGGCTGAATGCTCTTTTAACTCATCAAGTTAGGCAAGAGATATGATTCTAGCACACCAACTTCTGATTTCAAACTACCATGACACCTTCCCTTCAGCAAGCATGAGCTTTCACTTTTTACTTGCTGTTATATGCTATTTTAGGTGATGTTATAGAATAAAACTGTGTATGTGTAGATAATATCTTTTTAATGAGTGAATCCTTCTACTGTTTTAAAGTACTCCTTCATCTCCTTTCTTTATACTTCTCTCATAGACCTGTGATTGTTTAGCTTTGATCTTTCTACATTGTGCTTCACAATTTGCTCTGTAACTCTGTATTTCCTATAGGAATCAGAAGGAAAATGCCTGGACTTTTCCTTTCTGGAATTGTGCAATATTGTGTGTAATGTATATGTCTCGGTACTTAGACCTTAAAATAAAAGTTTTTAACTGCAAGATGCCAAATTTTTGACTCCCTGAGGTAAAGATATCCTTGGTTTGCTAGGTACTGGAGCTGACATAAAACTCTCTTTGTGTGAAAAAATGATTAGTACAAAAAGTAATAATTTATGTCCTAATTTGTGGCACATAAAGCATTTAACCCGAAGTTAATAATGGAATTGTTAAAATTAAGTTCAGTTCCTATGTTGCTTTGCAGATCCTGTCATCTTTGGCTGAGTAAAGATCAGGGTTAAAGCTACTGTTGCTGGAAAGTTTAGAATATAGACTGGATAAGGTGAAAATGAGGTGACAGCTGGTAATCATTCTTCTTCAATGATGCAGTGATTGTTCATGGAGCAGTAGCAACATGAGTCTGCTAATTTCACACTCTTTGAGCCAAGTGCTTAGTGTCAAAACCAGCACCAGTCAGTAATGCAAATTGCTGTGATGGAGCAGCTTCCCAGCCTCTTAGACTCCCCCAGTAGAATTCTCTGCATATGCATTTCTTTTGAAACATTATAGATCCAGTTAATAAGTGTTGAAGAGATGCAGTCCTACTAATGCTCTATGAAGCTTTTGAGAGCGGGAGGGAAGTTTGTTTATCTTGCACTTCAGCTGTCCCAGGAGACAAAACTAGGAAAAATACAGCCATTTACCTGTCAGATTCAAGGTATTTTGGAAGAATGTTAGAAATCAGCTTGTGGAAAGGTTAAGTTGAAAAGGAGTTGATTTTGAAAATATATATGAAAACAGAAGACAATGCAAAACCTGTATTTATCAAGTCAGATATAGCAGGTTTTATGTAGTGAATGAGGGAAAGATGAAAATGGTTATATTGGCATTAATAAGAGTCTCCCAGAAAAAGAAAAAATAAAATCCCAGCAGGTATGAGGGTTGATTTTATAGACACATATGTGCAAGAACTACTAAAAGTTGAGAGACTACTAAGGATAAATCTGAAGTTTATTGCATTAGTTCATTTGTTTCAGTGCTTCTTTATAGTAGTCCATCAACTGGCTGACACTCAGCATGTTTCAGCTGCAGAGAGGTGGCTGCTGGCCAGCCTGCTCTGCTGCTGCTATCAGAGGCTCCTTGGCTAATCAGTAGGAGATAGTTATGGACTGGAAGTCTGAGCACACAGGCAAGTGAAGTTTGTCTCCTCTCTGCCAGGCAGGAAGACTTTTCCAGTCTGATTATTGTGGGCAGAAAGTCCCTCAGCCTCATGATACCTGAGCTCTGTATACAACACCTCAGCAGGTCCGACTTCTGTCATGCCTTCTGTAAAGTGAGTGGTTGTTTATTTTCATAACCGCTCATTAAAAGGCAATTTTTGTTGTTGTTATGGTGGAAACCTCAGCAGCACTGAAAGGCTTAGATTGTTGTGGTGCATTACATACCACAGCTTGAACTGTTCAGGTGGTTTTTGTTTTCATATATTGCTCAAATAAGTGCAACACCACAGATTTTTGTGGTCATAGGTGGCCGAAAAGATGACCTTTACCACAATAAAGAAATTAG
>NW_008666551.1:39543-70272 GCF_000695815.1 Acanthisitta chloris | reverse complement strand
GCCAATGCAATTGAGGTAGCTCTATTTTTTTTCCTCCACCATATTTTTATTGCACAAAAAGTCCCTGGGAAACTAAGTTTAAGAGTAGTTAGATGGAAGAAAAAGAAAATCACTCAATTATATCATAATTTGGGGATAATTCAGGGATTGCAAGTTCTACAGTGTCTTTGTTCTGTTTTATAGGCAGTGTCTACTTCTTGTCTTTTCACAAAATCAAAAGTGTGAGATGCAGGGAAAACTTGTTAATCTTCTGACCAATTTCTCTGTTCTTCAATTTATTTAACATTTATTTTAGCACCTGATTTTCCTTTGTAATCTACAATGTTATCATGACCCTGATCCTACATGAGGCTGCCCTGGACCTTATTCTGTGCCTATCCTACACTGCACTGTAGTATGTGATCCTGGACTGAACAGCCCAGTGGGAGAGCTGCTTTTCTCCTTTGTGTGATTAGTCTGCAGACTAACTTTGGGTTTGCATGCATTTAGTGTGCTTAAAAGCTTTTCCTGGACAGGAAGGGTTTTTTCCCCAAAATCTGAATATCTCCCGATCTTAGTTCCAATATTTCGTGCATATTGTCTCACTGTTTTAAGTCAAAGCACTTCTGGACTGATAAACAGCTTCTTTCTCTCACACCCCTCAGCCTTCTTGTTCAGTTAATTTCTGGTTGTATACTGAAACAATGGTACTGAGACTATTTACTTCGTTTTTCAGTCCTCTCTCCCCTTTTATCAAGGTATTTCTTCTTAAAATAATGCTTGCAATAAACTCCACAAAAATAAAATGTAAAAATTTATGAGTTGAAGTGTATATCGTAACCCTTTTTAGTCCTTTGTCCTAAGTGCAGTATGTATTGCTATCTGTGGTTTGTTCTGTGTCACTAACTGCTCACAGGTGGCAGAAATTCAAGCAAATTCCTGACAGATAAAACTACAGAAAAAATTATGGTATTTAGGTACCCAAATCCAGAGACAGTCCACAGAAATAAAGGATGTAGGTATCTTTAAAATGTTATTCATTGCCGTTTTACTCCACTGCATGCTTCATATTTCATTTAGTATTTCTAGTGATTGTTTTGTTCAGCTCTTTTTTTTTTCATGAATGGTATGAATTCCAATCTCTATAATTTTTTTTCCTGATTATTTATATGAGAGTATTTTAAATGTTTTACTATGGTTGAAATTAGTTGAAAAAATAGGAGAAGACATTAATCATTTTTCTAGTTTTAATTGAATATATCTGCCCCTGGGTCCTCAAACTGCTACCCCACAATCAAAGAAGGCTAAATTTCTGATTCTGTAAAATTCTGACTAGCTCAAATTATGGAAGTTGTGATTAAAGAAGTTGTTTTGGGAGTGATTTTATATGATATATTTTAATACATTCTAAGTTGGATTCTTATTCAAATTAGACACATTCTCATTTCAAGGCCTGCTTTCCTTGCCTGGACTGTGCCAAGTGGTCACTCTAACACTGAGAGTGTAAGGCCCTGTAGAATTTCCAGCTGTTGTTAACATTGGAGCCACTCCTGGGAAGTCCTAATTGTGCTTGTCCACTCATTCAGTGAAAGCTGGGGACATTCAGTGCTGCACTGCAGACACAGATGCCAGTCTGTGTTTCAGGTGCTGCACAATTTATCGGATTCCTGTCTATGTTTTTTAGCTTTCAGGGGATATCTTGTTCGTAAAAACTATGCAAAATTGAAAACCAGCACTGAGTGTGTTGCAGATCCTCAGCTTACAAGCAGCTGCTCTACTTGTGATTTTGGCTGTGAAGAAGATGGGTGAGTTGAATTCTTTGCTGTCTATTCTTTACTAAAAGTAATTTTCCACACAATGAGATCTGAAAGGTGCAGGTATGACACCATGATTCAGCCAGCTCTTTGAGAATCTGCCATGTTCTGGGGGTGAGCACCTAGAGGTTAGCAGGTTTCCCCACCAGCATAGTCATCTCAGTGTTCTTGGAAGTTAGTGGGAAGGTGCTGTTTGCCCTGGGTTGCTGTCCTATTTCTATGCACTTCTTGTAAGTACCCAGAATACTGTAGATTGTGGACAGAATTGCAAATTCTCAGCATTTCAGAATTGACTGCAGTGCATGTTATTAAATGTCCAAGAGTAGAAAGTTACCTTTCTGTGCCTGTAAAGCTCTATGCAGATCAGCAATCAAATAAGGAAAATAGCTGTCAAAAGCAGATGGACAAGTCACTGACAGAAAGCCTGAGAATACTGTAAACCATAGTGGTGCTCTCATCTGTGTAAAGAAAAGGTATTTTATCCTTTTAATCAATGGATTCATTCCAGACAAATCCCTCCCTGACAATTCCTTGGGTATGAGAGGCAAGAAGGATCTGTTACATTGATCTCACCAACACTCTTCTAGGACAGGTGGCTGCATTTGCTGGACTGATCCCTTGCATTAGCAAGATTCAGTGACAGAGTTATAAGATCTCTCCTGCTGATACCGTTTTGGAGAAGTTAATGGTTATTTCTTTCCCTGTGTATGCTCATAATACCTGAACAAAATCCTATAATAATGCACTAGAACATGTAGCAAAGTTACCATGGGAGTTATCCCATGCCAACTTTGCTATGTGCTCCAGTGCATTATTATAGAATTTTGTTTGGGTGTAACCACCTGTATTTCTGTAGGTTAACAGTGCTGTGGAATCTCTCCCTTGCAGTACTCTGTTTTCAGCAAGAAAAAGGTTCAGGCCACTGGACAAGAACTAACTAAATAAATGGGTTTGTAATGATTTTCAGGGGAAAGAACAAGCCTGCTGCAATTTGCCATCATAGTTCTGCCACTGGGTTGCTTGACTACTCACTGGGGACTGGGTTTCCTAATTTATGATTCCCTTCATGTGCATTCAGCTCCTTCTGTCTCTTAAGTCCTTAGGGGGTTTGTATCTTGTGATGTCTTTAGAACTATTGATGGTCATTTGTTCTCCAGTCTGCACTGATGGTTGAAAGCAAGAGCTAATAAACTCTTTGCTATCAGTTTTCCTTGGCATCCAGAATTATAATTATTTGCAATGCAAATAGACTTTCATCTTGCCTTTTTAGTGTTCTAGAGCTTCATCTGGACTTGTTTGGAGGCACACAGCCTCCTTAAACTTTTCTCTCCATTTGTTTTATGTATAGTTAGCCAGGAACAGTTTTCTTCCCTTATTTTTTTTTTTGCATTAAACTGTCTCTGGAATTCCTTGTTACTCCCAAAACAAATGTATGTTTCTGGTTTAGGTACAGCTTGCTTCATTGTACATATTTTGAAGCTCACAAAGATTTTATGGTTTGATTACTGCTGAGATGAATTTGGGCTCTATGAAGCACAAATGTACAGATATTTTGAAACAATTTAGCCCCCAAATTTACATTGCAATCAGTGTTTACATGCATTTAGATATCTGATCTGAAGGGAGCCTATGTAAAATACATTGGCCATTCAGATCTTGAACCCAGCCCGGGCTGCTATGCACAATCAGATAAATGAATAAATTCTTCTTTCGCTTGAAGCTGGGAAACTGTCATTACTGATGGCAGTTCTCAATTTAATCCCAAGAAATATTGCAGATTATTTGCCTATTCCCATAAATTTCTCAGCAATGGCCTCAGGTTCCAGAGGTTTCAGTGAGACCTGACAATGTTCTGCATTTCACAGTTAATGTTCAGAAACTTGGGATTAAATCCAACAATTTAGCTCCCATAAATCAAACCTCACTTCTACATGTAACTGTTCCTGGGCTGGTGTGTTTTAAGCACATGGCTGTTCAGTCATACAGGAAACTTGTAGGAAACAGGAAGGCTGCTGAATAGTGGTGCAGATGTTTAACACAGTAGCTGGTAATCTGACCCTAGAGAAGACAACCTCACTGTGGCCTCACATATTGTGGAACTAAAGCATGTAATAATAAAATATGAATTTCTATTTATTTTATTTTTATTTCTTTTGTTTTTATTTCTTTTTTTCCACCTCCTAACTGGTAGTTTTGGAAAAAGAGAAATTAGCTCAAAGGTACTTGGGATCAGGAAGCAAAATGATATGCAGTCCTGTCCTGTCGTATGCAGAGGAATATAACTATACATTTAAATGTATGGCAACCTGTGGCTTTTTTAAAGACCTGTTTAAAAACTAAGTTGCAGTGTTACAATATACATAAAGCACTCAGTTTTACTAAGTAATGAATTTCAAAGTGTTCAGAAGAAATGGGCATTTTCAAAAAAATGTAATTCCTTGGAGGAAATTGAATCTCTACACCTAGTTCATGCTCTTCAGTCAGCAAATGTAGGACATAAGCAAACTTGAGCTGGTAAATGAGGTAGGATACTAATTAAATGCACACATTCGTTCAGTTAGCATTGCACATTAAATGTTTTGTGCATTCATATGCTTGACTTGAAAATCAGTATTAACTGCTCGAATGCAAAGCTGATGTCACAAGTAACTAAAGATGCATTGAGAATTGGCAAATATCTCTGAGAGGAATAGAAATAGATAATGTACATGTTAGCAGGGAAGTGGCTTTGTCTCATTGAAAAGATGTTTTTCCATTCAGTTCCACAGAGCTGTGGGAGTGTCTGTGACTCCTACCGATTAAGGGTCATGGGAATAATTGTGCACCTGGGAGGCTGACACTAAGTTTGAATTCCTCCCAAAACCCAGTCTGTGTATGAGACACTTGCCAAGCCTTTTCCTGACATCATCAGCCACTGAGAGGAGCTTACAGGCCTGCAAGGCATGAAGGAACTGAATCACAAACACTTTCCCAAAGCAACTTGTTCAAAACCTAAAAAGGGCAGTTATTTTAAGGAGCCAAACATCATCAAGACATGTCAAACACAGTTCAGATGTGGAAAGTGGAAACCTTTCAGAGCCGTTTTTGCAACCCTACTGAATAGCAGATTTACACTTCTGCAGAGAGTCAAATAGGCAGCAGAGAAGGGAGGAGTGTGGTGGGATCTCCTCTTTCATGGGTTCACCAGCTTCCCTTAATGTCTGCCTCCATCTTCCAACTGATCAGCACATGAAATCAAAGGTGCTGCATTTTACAAGGGCATAGCTAAAATTCCAAGTTAGTATTAGGGATCTTTTGAGCTAATTAGGAATAATCTGTGGAGAAGGGAGAAGTAATTTTCTAAAGCATCCTGTAATTTTGAACTTGTTAGATTGACAGATCTCTGATAAACATATTTTTCATAAATGTTCTTGTTCTTTGCAGGATCATCTACAGTTCAGTGACTAAGGACCTTAATCTATGCTACCTTTTTCATTTTCTTGTTCAGACAGAGCTGTCATTCTCAAATATCTTTAAATCCTTTTAGAATCTCATTCAAGTATCTGTAAACAGTATCTTCCATCACCATCTTCTTTTCCATTTCTCTCCTAAATGAAAATTGTGTTAAATAATACTGACCTGATACTTATCCTGGAAAATACTTCCTGTGTTGTTCTTTTTCTCCCTCTAGCTCATCGTGCTGTAGCTCACTGGCTGCTCGATATCACAGTATAAGTTAGCTGTGTGTACGTGACCAGTGCCCTTATACGGTGTGGTATAGCAGAAAGCATTGGTTCCACACAGTGACTTTGATAAGCATCAGTTATGTCTGTTGCTATAACTGCACATCAGTGAATATCCCTTGCTCCTCTGTTTCCTTTGTTGTTCTGTGTGGTATGTTAGAAGACACCTGACATCCACAGCAATTCACACTCCTGAGCCAAGTTCGTAGTATTTTTCTGCTTACATCTTTCACTTTTTAGCTGTTCATTATCATGTTCATGCTTTGGTCAGTAGAGATTCTCAGAAACCATTCTTCTTAGGAAAATTCTTGACATTTACGTCAGCCTTAGGTAATCAAGATTGTATAATAGAGCCTGAACAAAACTACACAGGCACAGCAACGTAGGTGTTTGGAAGGTTCTAGCAACGATAATTATCAGCATTTCTCTGTTCCACAGGCAATATGTGTCTGAAAGTCAAGTTCCAGAAACAGGTCTATTTCTACTCTTTAATGGCTTGACTGATGAAGCAGAATCTGATTACTAAATTTGTATCAGTACTAAGTGAGTGATGGTACAAGGGTTTAAGAGGGTAGGATTTGAATTAGAAACAGAATTATGTGAAATGTACTGAACCACAAAATGAATGTCAGCCAGTAACAGCGCTCCACTCCAAAGACTACCCTGGGTACTAGCAGTGAGGATATGTAACTACCCCCACATGTGCATCATGACATTTTCACATCACTGTCAAGACCTTGAACAGGGCAAGTGTACTAGACACTGCACTTGAAGTACATGAGCAAGTCCTTTGGCAACAAAAATTATCACATATCTCTATGAACCATGGTAAGGGAAAATCTCTAAGGGAGATAGAAAACTAAGGGGAGATGTGGCATCACTTCTCCAATCATGAAAAGCTGATGTCAGGTGAGAAATAATGCGTTTGCATTGGAGTACAAGAGCATTAGGTTAGATGTCAAGAAAAGCTCACCGATGGTGAGCTGAGTTAACGCTGTGGAGGTTACCTTGGTAAGTTTTGACAGCTCTGTCACTGTAGGTGTTAAATATTGTCTTAAACAAGCATATGGAAAAAAAATTAAAAGGGTAACTGTAGCATTTTTTTCCTCTGAAAATGGGAGTGACTTAGATGGTTTGCCAAGCTTGTTTTTATGATTTGTAAGTACAGAGTGACTTCTTGAACTGTAACATCTCTGTGCCAGTGGGTTTGGCATTGCAAGCCAGCCACTCTTATGGCATCAGAGTGCCACCAGCTGTTGCTACATCAGTGTGGGAAGTAAGTATAAAAATTGTTCTAGAGAAATTCCCCATGGGGCAGCTTTGCAACAGCATTGTTGCTGTGCCTCAGAAATGAACAATATTCATTTCTGAATGGTTTGCTGCAGCTGGAGGCCCATTAAAATAGCATGCAGTGTGGATTTACCTGCATGGGCACTGGTGGATTGGCACATAAACATAACATCCTGCATATCACTGAGAATAGAAATTAAGCATGATTTCAGTCATGTGAGCACAGATCCATTCAGGAACTGGTTTCATGTGGATTCAACTGTTCCATAAAAAACTCTTCGTTCTTTTGCTATGCTTTCTTTGACTTGATCTGCAGCTTGACTGTCACTAAAGTGAGGTTCACTCTGTCAGTCAATAACAGAACCTTCCTTGCATTCTTTTCATTAAAAGGAAAAAAATCACTGTGTTGATGTGCTTCTATTCTTCATGGAGATCTGACTGGAAGGGTCACATCTCCACATTTTAAATGGGTTTTCTTTCAGTATCTTTGGAAGAATGCCATCAGGTCTTGCTGGTTTACTCCTTACACCATTCCCAGATTGTTCTATTTTTCCTCTTTGGATAATTTCAGTTTCTGTCAAGACCACACTGATTTCTTGTGTAAGTCATCTTCTGAATATTAGTTTTCATTTCTTTCCACAAAAAAAATAAGCAGGTATGAAGACTTTCTGCTTTCCTTTAATTGCTTCACTTTCCTATTTTTAATCTTAGCAAACACTAAGGTTATTGCTTGTGATGGAAATAGGAAGTCTGCAATCCTTGTGTCATGCAGTCAAACCCAGTGGGTCTGTTTTTGATGTCATGTGAGCTTCATATTACTTTACAGTCCATAAGTTCAGATAGTTACTCATAGTTTTTAAAGGTGTGAATGGAAATTTGGGCACAATTTTTCGGTGTCATCTGGTTTTTTAGCTGCTCTCCATCCTCTTAGATTTTTTTATCTATCCATGATGGAAGGATTAAATTTTTACTGTTTTGTAATACATTACTTCAGCAAAATGAACTGTGTTATTTCTAATGGAATATCTAGGAGGGTTTCTAAGATTTTGAAAAGCATTTCAATATTGAAAGTCCAAATTCCAGTACTTGCACTTGTAATGGCCAGAATAACTCCAAAACCAGGTATTTTTTCTCCAGCATAAATTAATCTACGCTACTAGTTTTATGCTGCTACAGTTCAGCTGCTTTCAGTGCTCAGGATAGTGTGGCTATACACTATACCTGTGAAGACAGACCTTAAGAATCAATGTTTGTCTTTATTCCAATGTTTCTTGCTAATTCAATGATTTATAGACAGTCTGTATGTGAAGACTGAGGCCTATTATAGTTCAGTAGCTGAACAGTCAGCAGCAAATTGTTGGATTGCCTGACTGAAAGCAGGCACGTGAACCTTGATCTCTTGCATGCTGCCCAGGTAAGTGTGCTGACTGGATCTCACCTCACTGACCCAAACGGCTTTCTTGCAAATGTGGAAAATAAACCTTCTTGGAAACCACAGGACAAGCATTTTCTTCAAAGATACCTGGAAATACCCTGCCTCAGACACTGCATTTAAAAACAGCTCTCATCATCAATCGACTCATATGAATTAACTCCTGCTGAGCTGCCCTCCTTTTGTCAAGCATTGCCACAGGCTGCCTGGGGAAGCGGGGGAGTCACCATCCCTGAAAATGCTCAAGAAGCAGCTAAATGGGGCACTTAGTGCTATGGTTTAGTTGACAAGATGATGTTTGGTCAAGGGTTGGACGCTTGGAGGTCTTTTTCAACCTTAAAGATTCTCTGAGTCTGTTACTGCATTTTTCATCTTGCCTACTAGCTGAATTTTCAGAGTAGCTCAGAGACTGATTCCAAGTTGCTCAGCATCTACACTTGATCCCATGTTTTCAGAAGTGTTTCATGACAGTATGATGTTGTGGTGGGTTGACTTCGGCTGGCTGCCAGGTGCCCACCAAGCCATTCTGTCATTCCCCCTCTTAACAGGACAGGGGAAGAAAAATGCTCTTGAGTAACAGCTAGTAATCAAGTACTTATATTAGCAACAGTACATCTGTGGAAGGATGGGCTATCTTGCAGCAAATACAATCCATCTTAGGATGACTTTAATCAGAAACATGGCACCATTGGCATCCTGGCATCCTCAGAATTCCAGAGGCTGATTTTTTGCCAGTTTCAGCTGAAAAGAAGGCAAGTTGCTGATCTTTACCTTCATGCTTTATAAAGGTTCTAGCCCTGGCAAAGTTCTAGATTTACCTTTTTTAGTAGAAGATAGAGACTATTTCAAGCTGCAGGCTTAGATCCAGATCCAAACCACCCCAAAGTCTGAATATTTAAATGTAGATGATAATTTAGTCTGGGTTTGGCATTGTAGGCAAATGGTAAATAAACATTCAGGTTTTTTGTAATGCTGTAATTTCATGAATGAACTTTGGATTTGCTTGTCAGGTGTGGGGAATTTTAACACCCCTTTATTTTTTGACACTAGGAAAGAGAAGGAAAACATTCTGCCTAAACTGTAATTTGAATTTAGACTTGTGTTTTCCTTGGAGGAAATGAAGGGATCCATTTTAAAAAGCATTTTAATTTTGTACTGGCACACTTCTTGAGCTGGGAGGTATAACATATGTCTACAACTATATTTGACACTGCATTTGTGCATATACCACATTATCTGTAAAGTTCTTTATTATTATTTATTGTGTATATATATTATTTAGCTAATAATTTATTTAGTGGGATTAGTTAGATAATGAGCCTAATTTTTTTAAATCCATTAAATGCCATTGGTAGCATCTTTCTTTGGTTCTGCATAGCTGAAGATTCTGAAGCAAGTTCTGTCTGGGTGGACTTTACTATTGAAGAGATCCATTGACTTCAAAGGCCTGCCAATAAGGATCAGGGTCTGCAGAAGGTTTTTATGTTACTTTAATCAGCATTAATGAGAGCAGGAGTTGGCCTTTAATATTTTTATTGTGACATAATGTGATGGTAAAATAGTAACAGATACAGACAAAGAATCTAAGACATCTTACTTCTTGCTCTGTGCTTAACTCAAATGGTTTTAGGAAAACACATATGCTTCACTACTTCATCATCCATCAGATTCTGAGTGCCTGAGTTCAGTGAAAACAGCTTTTCACAGCCCTGGAAAAAAAGTTTCATGTAAAGTCTTATCAAATTAATCTCAATGCATGACTGCAATTCTGCAGAATTCTCATAAATTCATTTTACACAAATTTTTTATGACAAATTCATTGCTCATAGCCTGTTACTGTGTTTAATAACATGCACTTCCTTATAAGAGGAAATGGGACTGGTCTGTGTTTTTTCTGAATTGGTTGTATGTGCATATTTAGAAATTGGGGGAGGAAGAAAAGGGAAAATCAACAAAAAATAGTATGTATGCCAGTAAGCCATTTAGAAGTGTGAAGAAATTACAATATTTAAACTACACATTCTATTTTTCTTTGCTTTTAGGCAGCAAACCAGTAACCAGTCTTCTCCTGTGGTGCCTGATTTTCTTGACAAACAAACAAAAAAGGTACTGCTAAGTTTATATTCTCAAACAACATCACATTATAACTTCAAATTCCTGAGTCCACAGTTCTGCAATGTGTTCGTGGCTGCTTGGCATAGCCATCTGAACATGAAACCGTCAGTGATGTTTTGAAGTCTTTGAGACAAAAGCCTGCTTGCTAAGAACTTTAGTTCTGTAGAGAGACAGGGAGGTACAGTGAATAAGAGAATCAAAAGGCTGGAAATTTGCTGCTGAGAATAAATGCTAGCTGCTCCCTGAGGTGATTTGTCTGTGCACTTCACTTTCTACAGATGTTAGAGACTCTTTTTTAGTAAGGACCTGAGGTTCTTTGGTAGCACTTTGATATCCTGCTCGAATTCAATATGTGAAATGGAGGAGTCGCTCTGTGACTTGGAGCACAGCATAGTCTTTGAAGTCTGATCCAATTTTTGCTGCTTACCATTTGATGTTGAAAGGATGAAATGGAGAAAATGTACAGTTTTTGCCAGTAACTCTGCTGAGCATATGTAAGATTAAAAAAACAAAATCCCTTGGATGATGTACTTAGAAATGTTAAGCAGATTAATACCTTCCTATAGCTTTTTTCTAAAGATACAAATTAACTATGAGTGGAAATCAGCATACAGTGCATGCTATGATTTAACTGCATGAGGAAGGGGGATAAATAAGTTAAATGGAAAAAGTAAACAAATGTTTGTGACATGGGTGCTAAGTCAGTGTTACTGAAAGCCACAAGAATCTTGTGTAACTTAAATCTAGCATTAGATGTTTCACAGAGTCATAGAAAATAACAAGTTGCTCTCTGTGAGATCACAGCTGTAAGTTATCATGGCAGAGTGGAATCAATACATTTCTTATGTGCCTAAACCAGCATTCTTTATTCCAGAATGATTTGGATGAGATTTCTGCTTCTCCATTTGTTCTAAAACATTCATTCGAAATGAATGATTCACAACCAATTAGCCAATCCCAGGCAGTTGCAGACCAGTCAAGTCCCTTGAGAGACCATGAAAATGGAGGTAAGAAATATAATAAAGTAGCAGAGATTTTTCAGTTACTGTTTATAAGCTACATGTTGTCAGCATGTAACTTGCTTTATATATTGATGAGGTCTTTTAAAAATCCCTTCAAAGGCATACAGGAAACATACAGCAACATACTTTCTTCTACACATTTTCAGTCTGGAAATTTGAAAAAGCCCTTAAGTACCTGAATTACAGAGGCAAAAGTAAAATGATTTTAAAAATATAGCTTCTACTAAAAGTGTCGTTAATAATCTCAAAATACCCTTTTAATGAAATAAAATCTACTTTCAAGAGCTTCAGCTTTCCTTTGCCTTCCAACCTCAGAAGTCAAAGACAGTAATGAAATCTCTCACATTTGGCAGAATGAAAGGCAACTAGTTTGTACTCGTGCACAAAGTCAGCAACACAGAGAAGTGCAGTAATTCTGCAATCTGTGCAGGGTGGGGTTTTATTGCATTTGCTGGTTTTTTTGCCATGCTCAGTAAGAGAGTAAAAACTTGAAGTATAACATTTTGACATTTGTTGTGTTTTGCCTTGTTTACCTCTGAATATTCCAGGAAATCGTTACCCATCAGAATACTTTTGTCTGTTATCGTAGCCATTGTGTCTTTGCAAACCCGTGAAAACAGACTCTAATACTGCAGCATATAATCCCTTCCACAGTTTAAGATGAAGTAGGTTGATAATGTGATATCTGTAACTGGAGCCAAAATAGATGTGATAATACATTAATTTCCAGGTCAATTCTAAAAATTAGTTGTTTATAATGTTGTGCTATACATTAACATTTCTGGTTTTTTTATTTAATGGGACACCTTTCATCTTGTAAATCTACAAATAATATGCTTGAGCATAATATTTGAATAATATGAATTCTTAAGTCCTAATCCTGCAATTTATGTGTCTAAATTGTACAAAGTCCAGTTAAACAATTTACAATGGAAAAGTGAGAAGATAGGTATTTACAGGGAGATTCCTCTGTTACAGGAAATAATGCAAATTCAATGATTTTAGTCTTTTACACAGGCATAATGTGCTTTCCATGCTAAAGCCAGAATAGTATGTAAACACAGCAGATTGAGAAATCCATTATTCTCTCTTCATGCATATCTGTCCATATAGGTTTTGAATCCATAGTGTGGGACTGCAGGGGAAGTTTGCATTACTATATTAAATTATTACATAAATAAACCTGTCAAACAGAAATATCTTCATTGCAGCAAATCATCTTGAGGGAAACAGTCAGGGCCCAAATCTATCATCCTTACTCTCACTGGATATTGTACATTATCCTGCAACTGGTCTTGAAATCAGAGACTTTGAGGTAAAACAATTAGAGCAAAAGTGACAGAATTACACCCTTAGAAAACATGTGACTCAGAGCCATTACCCAGTAATTTAGAGAGACTTCAAAAAATATGAAGTGATAGAAGAAAAGAATTTGAAGAAGAGATTAATGCAGCATTGATCTTAACTATTGAAGAAATATGTATGTTTAAATGAATAGGCATGCAAATACACAAAGTAAGGAATTACCTAGTTAAGCATGAAAATATTCAGATATATGATCATATAAATCCCACTTCAATGAGCAACTATTAAGGAAGTAAACCTGCTGAAGAATAGTAACTTCCTTGGGTGCTTTCAAAAGCATGTCTTGCATTCAGAAATGCAGATGCTTTCACACGATGCTCAGTCTGTATTTAGTCTTAATGTATGAACTACACTTTTAAGCAGATAATATTCTTACACCTATTGTGAAAACTAAATGGAATAGCAAATATATTTTTGGAATAAGAAAACATATAAAATACAGGTGCTTTATAACATAGGGTGATACAATATAATCTGCTATTCACACAAATAAAAGCTACCCACTAGGTGGTCCAGACAATGCAAAGACTGTTATTTTTCATAGTGAAACATTATTCTGCAATGTTAGGGATTGATTTTCAATTCTCTTTAAGTTACATTACAGGCAGAACTAGTCTATCAGCCTGGTGCTAGTGCTTGAACCTGGGACACAGAGGCCAATGGGGAAGGGAATGTGACAGGTTTCTGTACTGGTCCATGACCCAGTTGTGAAGCAGTGTTGGTATCTGCTGGAGGAGGGAATCTGTATTCAGGCTTAAGCACAAAGGGAAGGACAGCCTGAGGCCTCAGTAGGTCAGGCTCTAGTGCAGTCAAGGCAGGACAGAACACAAAAGAGGAAAAATGCCTGATAGGAGTTTATGTATTTCTGTATTAAGCAAGCAGACTATTCACTCACACCTTGTTATTCAGCTGTCCAGTAGCACAGGCTGCCTATTCTTAGGAGTAGATTGTCAAAGGGAAAACAGACAAGGAAATTTCCACAAAGATCATGCAAAGACTATACTCTGTAATTAATACAGAGACAAAAGCCTCTTTTTCCACTTCAAAAGACTTTACACTGGGTCATAGAAAGCCTGAGCAGTATGGCCAAACTGCATGCAGAGCAAGTTAAGCGTGTGCATGTGCTGTGGTTGTATAGAGTCACAGGGGCTTGCCTTACGCTGCCCAGATGTTCTCCTGGGCTCTGCCAAAGCACTGGGGCAGGACTGGTAGCAATGCTGAGAATTCCCTCCAGTGTCTCCACTGTGACACACTGCCTGGCCAGAGAGGAGAGTCCAGTCATTAATAACAATTAATCCAGAAGTGAATTATTCTAGTCACAATAAAGTAGTACTGAAGGAATCAAAATGATATGATCTCCAGAGGCCAAGTAGTGGTATTCCCTTAGACAAGACAGACAGACAGTGAGAATGTTTGAAATTATTAATGAGAAATGAGTGCTTCATAGGGAATTGACCAATGTAACTTTGCTTCAGAGGTGAATATGACAGATTTTCTGCCATACAAAGGAATGTGTTTGTAAAACAAGAACTAATAGTATCTCTGTATTGACCAGTGTGTGACATAATTTTTGATGTTAGCACAGATATTTCAAGGAAGTGAGAGACAACACAAAGAGTCTCTAGCTGTGGACATTCTCTCATGAGAGAACAGTATGTGCCTTCTGATTATGTGTGGTTTATGCCTTGCACCTCACACTGTTATCTGTAATGCTGAAACTTTGTGAGAGGCAGCGAAATTTGCCAGGATTCTGAGAGATCTGAAAGCATGCAATCTGCAGTGTCTGTCGCCACAATACGAGGCTGAGGTAGTGAATAGCCCATTTCCAATATAGCCTTTGATTTCAGATTCTTTAGTCTTTTATATTCTCAAAACTAGTGGAAACTAGGGCCTGAAATGTTTCAAGCTGGATTCCCGTTAGTCGTTGACCCATTCTGAAAGTTTTCCTAGCAATATGTATTTTAATTTTTATGTTGATCATTTTTCTCTTCCTTTCTGGTGAACCAGTCATAAAATGGGATTTGGTGAATGTAGCTGTGTTAGGTTTGGAAAAACATATGAAGGTAATCACTGTTTTTTGCACTGATGGAGGACAAGATAATGAACTATGTTAAGTTACTGCTTGATGAGGAGGAAAGCTGCTGTCCACCTGAGCCAGTACTGTGGGCAAGTTTTAGGAGGGGCACTGTGGGCAAGAGAGATGTTATTCCCAAAATGTTACTCTGTGGTTGTCATGACACAGATGATATTTATAGGTGTATCACCTAAACAGGAAATAAAATAATGATGACTTTGTTAATTGTTAAGACTTAACTCCAGTTTTAAAGAAGTTATCCAACTTTAATTCTGTCAGGACCATAATCATGTTAAAATACCCAGGCCACAGAGAACAGGTGGCTTGGGTGTTTGGTGTTTGCTTCAGTGTACAGCTTTTTTTGAGGCAGATTTTGTTATTGAAAGTACTTTAAACTGCCTCAGTCTCAGCCCTGGACTACAGTCTTGATTTGACATCTTGCACTTGCAAGTGAAAGATGGTTAAATGTAGAGAACCATCTTACCCTACATGTAGTTTCACATTGTAGTAGGGTTTTAACTCTGATCTCATTTAATTCGTATTTGGGCATTGTTTTTAAAAAGTTAACAGCTACAGCAATGCAATAATCATTAATAACTTGTAAATGTGGGCACTTTTTATCCTTCGAGTCACAGAAAGTCAATATCCCAACCTGACTGTAATAGGTATTAGAGTAAAGAACAGGCAGTATCTCACACAAGGTGTGGTATTAAGATCTGGATGCCTTGCAACCAAAGATGCCTTTTCACTTTCTGCAAGTAGAGAGAGATCAATCCAAGCCATTCAGCTGTTTGTATAACTCAGCTTCCTGTTTGATTCCATTGTAGCAAACCTTCCCTTCTAAATGAAAAACAAAACCACTACTACATAATGTAGTGTAAAATACTGTATGGACTTTCAATAGTTGTCATTGGCAGACAGGATGATACTGACACATGGATACCACTCATTTCAGAATCCTATCATTTAGGAATTTAATTGAAAAAATTTGTAATCTATTTAGAATTATTTTTGGTTGTTTCATCAGGAGTTTTGTTTCATCATTTTTAAGCCCCCCACTGAGACTAATTTTAAATTGAAGGAATGTAAATCATGAAAAACTTGACTGTAGTTAGTAAAATCATATCAGTGAGCAGAACTGGGTGTCTTGGTTATAAAAAATTGACATGAAAAATTCTCTACATATCTGGAGTTTAGGGGTTTTTTTGAGGCACAGGATTTGGTTTTGCTTCAGGGAGGTTTTTTTGAGTGGGTCAGATTTGAGTTGGTCATTCTTTTACAAATAGCATAGCATGCTCGTGAGGCAGGCTGAATGTTCCAGGAAACACTGAAAAGACTGAGATAGTGTTACATAGTATGATCTGATTGTACTGAACATGCTGAGATCTCCACAGTATTCTCCTGCTACGTCTCACACTATAGCCGGGGAGTTACTATTAGCCATGCTGCAGATGAAGCCTTGTGTGGAGGAGTTGCTTATGTGGTATGTTGTATAGTGAATTTCCATTGAAGACATCCTGCTACAATAGTGTTCTGTGGCTCGTGAACCAAAATCTGTCTGGGCATGTGCAGGAGGAAAAGGAGCTTCTTTTCTTTTTTCCCTAAAATAGTATCCCTGGGTTACTGAGCTCTTCATACCTGGAATAAATGCTGGACTCTGAGGTTAGCAAACAGAAATCATATTTCCAGATAATTTAATTTTACCTTGCAAATGTGTAAGTGGAAATCATCAGAAGTAGTTTTTTTTTAGGATGTCTCTTGAGAAAATAAGCTGAAAATAAAGCTATGTCTCAAAGCAATCATTACTGTTTCTATCATTGTAAGAAAGGATAATCACCCTTTTGGAGTTGCAGGGCTGCCTATTTATGCAGATTAATTCTTTTGGTAAACCTGTTACTGGGCTTCACATTGCATGTGGTGGGACACTGCAGGAGACCCCAGGAGGGATCATCACCTCCCATCCTGTGCACAGTCTGAGCTTTCACTTTCTGGCTTTGTCCTGGGCCTGTTGGAATCACTAGCTATTGGGGTAAGAAACAGTACCTCATTTTCAGTTATTCACCATACAGCTTAATGTGAACTGCAAACATAAGTGAAGTCAGTTGCACTTCTCTTGGCCTTATGGCAATTTTTCAGCTGAGACTTATCCTGATGACATTTGTGTGCTGAACCAGCTCACCCATAGAGGGTTTCTGTTAAACCTTTTGCTACTCTGTGATGATGTGATTTGTGACTGCATTTTGCCGAAGCATCAGACCAAGAAATCTGAAAAGAAATTGGAATGTTCTTAAGTTTTTCTTTACTACTTAGCTTCTTAATTGTTTTTTTCCCTCCAACAGACAAAGACACAAACAGTGACAAGTGATAAATACAAGCTTTGATTTGTTAAACACATGTTAGCTCTATGTTTAGCCCTAGGCAGTGAATTTCATTATAGGCTGGTTTACTTCTGGATTGGTTATTGTGATTGCTTTCAATGCAAAAAGATTTGACCTGCAGCCATGAGTGATTAGTATCAGAGGTGAGAGATAAAATATGATGCAAGTAAACTGCACAGATAAACTGCAGTTGAGTTCTCTAGAGACAGCTCAGTGCTTGTTCTATATAAAACAAGTGGAAATTCAGCTTGTAATGAATGCATTGCAATAAAAATAGGCTGCAGATCTCTCTCATTGGAATATCAAAAAATATTACAAAGAAATCCAAGATATTTAATAAAGTTGAATAATATATACTCAATAAAGCTGTGCCAAAACCCCACAAATTTTAACAGGGGTTCAGTTTCTCCTCTGCCGCTGTCTTTCTGATCCAAGCTGCAGTTCACCTGCTCTTTGTCTTCATTTTCTATCCATGACACATAGGTTTGCCTGAGCACTTCTTTTTGCCATACATTTGTTGGTAGTTAAGCTTTTCATCATGCAGTACTTCATTGTTCTGTTGTTATTGTTTGAAAATTCTCTAAGTATTCTCTATCAGCCTTATTTTTATTACTTTGCCACAGTTACTGCTGCTCTGAACCAGCAGCATATCTCAAATGGCTGATGTACTCAGACAAATAGTGTGGTTTCTAATTCATTACTCTTCTGTTTCTAAAAAACCACACCATTTTCTCTAAGGAAACTCTCTTACAATAAGTAGTGTAGGTACAGAGCTTTGAGAGTGCACACAAAGTGAAAATATCTGTATTAATATTTTCAAAATTTGTTTTTATTTTAAAAAAAGATAATTCAGATTTTTTTTTGCTTTTCCCCACTATCAGAAAACTTTAGATAGTTTCTTTGTTTCAGGTTATTTTGTAAAAAAAGGCCAAGACAGTTAATAATTTGCTTTGATAGAACTATGATTTCACCTGCTAGCTGTTACCAAATAATTTCTGATTTTGTGCTTATGTTTTAAAATGTGAATTCAGCCTGCTAACAGTTGGATGTCAGATCTTTCTTTCTAGAAGACATGGCATGTTTTCCTCAATTATTTTTATAGTTCTTCATAGATAATGTGAAGAGATAACACAGTGGTAAAAGCAATAACATAATTCATGTGATGGTGACAGAATGGTACCTGAGGTGTGGGGTAGCTCAGAAAGTACCATTACAAATTGCTTTCTGAAAAAAATAATTAGATTTCAAAACCTTATATACTTCGCACATGCTTGGATTTTCTTCTGTATTCTAATCTGAGTTTCTATTCTAGGGGACTCTAGGGGACTTTGACAAACTGCCAAAAATCATTTACAGCTTAATAGAAGCCCAAACCAATGTATATAATTTGCATGGTTGATCAATGTAAATGAAAAAAAAATCCAATCCTGACAAGTAAAGAATATATAGAGGACAAAATGTTTGCAGCCACATATGTGAAGATCTAGATACTACAAGTTACTCATAGATACAGTTTGATAATAGGTATTCCATTTAGTAAATCATGACCTGGTTTTGAGGTATTTGGATAGAAAGAAATTCCCTTATATCAGTTATTCATGTCTCTGCTCGTGACAATGATTGTATTCCTTGACTCTCCATCATTACTTCTCTCTACTCACTAGAAGTATTTTATATTTCAGTTCTCTCATGGGTATGCTCAGATGATTATAATGATTAAGTTGAATATAGCAATAGCAAATACCAACTTGTCACAGTAATTATGAGCTTGCAGAGCTCCTTTCTGACCTCAGGCAAGGATAATCTTTCTTGAGGATCTTCCTTGTCTATGAGTAGAATTGTTGGGAACCAGTTGTTGTGCTTAAGTATTGGCAGTACAGCAGAAAAATAATGCCATAGCCCCACCTTCCCTGCTTACAATACGTTTCCCCCAAGTGAAGGTAAGAGTACCAAAATCACAGGCAGCATTGATATTGCTGCCGATTGGAGAAAGAGAGAAGCTGCTTTCCTATGTGTACTCAGGCAGGCAACAAGCATATCTTGATCATAACACAGCCTGTATGAAAGAAGAGTTTTATGAATTCTAGTATTTCTTTGCCTAAAAGTATCTGAGTACCTGTTCTTTGTTTTTAAGGTTTGTCCTGCCTTGTACATGTACAAGCACAAGCAATGCTCAGTGTTAGGAGGCAGGAGGCACAACTCTATAACTACTAAGTACTGCTTGCTAGGTTGGTCTGCCCTAGCAGCCAGGCTAAGTCTGACGGGGAGAATGCAGAGACAACTAACAAGCTGAATAGCATCAAGAATACCCATAGAAGACCTGTCATCTTTAACATGTCCTTCCCCATTTGACTGTCTTACATTTTGTTGGGAATCAAATATAGAGAATATGCGTGATTGCCTGGTATTTATGTTGGAGAGTTATACCAGCTCTTTGCCTTTAGCTGCAGGTTTGTTTTTTTTTCTCTGTAGGCTAGAAAGTATCTTTGGTTCTTGGTCTGTGGCTTTGTGAGTGTAGTGCTATTCTTGGGACTCCCTCTCACCAGCATGCTCCTGTAGCCTCATGCACACACACAGTCACATTCAGAATAAGGAAAAAAATCTGACATTGTTCCAGCCTCTTTCTGTAGTACTGGGATTTGCAAACACCAAAAGTGCCCTGCAGCAAAGTGGTGCAATTGTTTTTTCTATTTTCTTTTAATGCTGTTCTTTGCTGCGTATTCTTAGTTACGATAAAGAGCATGACTATCAAATGAATAACAGTAAGCTTGGCAGTTTTAAAGGGCTTATTTGAAAAAACAAAAAGTTTGCTGCAGCTCTTGATGGAAAAAAAAAGAGCTCATTTGAGCAGCAGCATTATATGGGTGCAGTCCAAAAACTTCAGAATGACCAGCAGCTATGGTTAAAAAGTGGTAAAGGGGATCTTTGTAACAAAAATCTTTGACCTGCTGTTTTGTTTTCAGAGACAGGTGAATATATATATGCTGTCTCCCTAATGTCCCAAAAAGGCACAGGTATAAAATTCCAATTGGGCCCCATCCCTCATATTTTGCTCATCAGACTTGAAGATAAAGTGATATCAATTTCTTTCATCTGTGGTTGTCCATGTGCTTCCAATTAATTTTTCATTTGTAAGAAACTGATAAATTGGAAGTAGTACTGTTCTTAAGCTCCTCATAAGGTTCTGCCCCTTGCAATGGTATTCAGAACAGCTGTTAGTTCAAATCTATAGTATATGTCAGTTTTCTGACTGCTGTATCCAGGCTTATGCTTTGTGCCTTTTGATCGTCGATTTAGGGCCCAAGAAGGGTGATTCCTCAGCTTCATATCCAAAGGAGCTTAACTGCTTTAGAAAAATGAAATTTTGTATGAGTATATTTAGACATTTTTATTTGTAAATTGTAGTCTATTTTAAAACATTCCCTGGGAAGAACATAGTCAACAGACAGCCACAGGCAGAGATGTCTCAGGACATTGCAAATGAAGTAGGATTTTCATCACTGCATATCATCATTGCAAGGAACTTGCAACCTAAAACTTTTTAACTCAAAGATTGCCTATATGGTAGTGCCATGCTACACAAGCTAATCAATGACACATTGAGAAAAAGCACTCTTAATTCACAAAACTCTCTCTTTCCATCCATCAAATGAACACGCACAAACAGAAAAGCAGTATCTGTCAACGTTCAGCTTAAATACTCTAGCTTGCTTGTACAATTGTAGTGGTTTGTGGTGCGACTTGCAAGAGAAAAAGAAAAAAGAGCCACGTAGGGGATAAAAGGAAAGGAAGAAACAACCTAAATTTTTTTGGAGGGAGTATATCAGCAAGGCAGAAAGTGCTGTCCTTATTAGATGAAAACATGCAGAGCTTCACATACAGGGAAAACATGTGACAGACATGGACAGACAAGATAGAGTAAAAAACAAGCCAGAAGTGGAGTGGAGAAGGAATATACCATCAAAGAACAAAACCCATGCAGACAAGCAGGATAGAGAAAGGAGAAAGAAGAGGATGAGATGAAAAAGTGATGGAAAAAATTAGCATTGAGTTTCAATAATGGCAGAATGGTTAGTGGCCTTAGCAGCAAAGTGTCCTGCTGCTGTTCGGTGCTGCTGTCAGCAGTGTTCAAGGTCAGGCTGGATGAGGCCTTGTGCAACCAGGTCTAGTGAGGAGGTGTCCCTGCCCATGGCAGGGGATTGGGACTAGATAATCTGTAAAGTCCATTCCAACACTTAAATTCTATGATTCTATGATTCTTTCTGTAGTGTTGTTTTGCTTGTATCTGCTTGCTTAAGTTTTCCAGACAAAAGTGTAATTCTAGCTTCAGAGTATTTGAAAGGGGAGTTACAATTCATGCTCTGTTTTGTAAGGTGAAATCTCTTGGAAAGGCAATACTTAGTGAACTATTTCCTTTTCAGTAGTGCCTGTATCAGTACATCAGTAGTTTGCAACATTTTAGATCATTATTTGCAATATAATTTTTTATTATGCTTAGGAATCTTGTGTCTCTGGAAGGGTGGAGCATTAATTGGTCCAAAATCTTTGAAGATAAAGGAGAGACCAGATGAAATAAGGGAAATTTTCCCTTGTGTAATAACAACCCTTTCTTCAGTGACCCTTTTTTATTTCCTATTTATGAATTCTGGAGGCTATCCAAAACAAAACATCGAAAAAGGAGAACAAAGTCTGTACATACATAATGTCGCATCAGAAGAGATGAGGTAAAACACAACACTCCAAATAGCATAGTCAGTTAAGCAATGCACTCAACTTCAGAACAACATTCCAGAAGTTAACTGAGACAGGAAGAATTGACATTGCCCGTACTGGACTTCTAGCACTTACAGCCTAACAGTCTGTTCTTCACTATCCCAGCTATTGCAGCCATACAACCATAATTCCCTCTACCTTTTGGAAGCTACGTTTGGAGATTTTCACATAATCTCAATAGGATCTAAATAAATTGCTCCTAAACTGCTACTGCATGCTTGGTTAAATTCTGCCATAGCTGTCTTTGTGGTTTACATGAGAGTCATTGAGAGCATAAATTAAACACTTTGGTTTTAAGTGAGCCAAGTTTAGCTTTCAGGCATATTTTGTCTTTAGAGAAGAGGATTGAAGAATTTTTCAGTTTTATTTCCTAGTGTTCATTTTTATTCCTCTGTGTCCATCTCCTTATTCAATGTTGGACCTAAGCAAGAGCTTCACGTTTTTTAATTTAGTGGTGTTTGGAGTCAGGCCTGAATTCACTGACCTGACTTTATGACCATTAACCTATGAGAAGGATTTGAGGACTCTCATGAATGAAAAACTGGACAGCAGCCAACAGTGTACACATGCAGCCCAGAAGGCTAACTGCACCCTGGGCTCCCTCAAAAGAGGAGTGCCCAGCAGGTTGAGGGAGGTGATTCTCCCCCTCTACTCTGCTCTTGTGAGACCCCACCTGGAGTGCTGCATCTAGCTCTGGGTACTCAGCACAAGAAAGACACAGACCTGGTAGAACGAGTCTAGAGGAGGGCCATGAAGATGATGAGAGGGCTGGAGCACCTCTCCTGTGAAAACAGACTGAGAGAGCTGGGGTTGTTCAGACTGGAAATGAGAAGGCTTCCAGGGAGACCTCATTGAGACCTTCAGTACTTAAAGGCTTATAAAAAGGAGAGAGAGTGACTTTTTCCACAGGCAGATAGCAATAGGATAAGGGGGAACCATTTAAAACTAAAAGAGGAGAGATTTAGATTAGAAGTTAGGAAGAAGTTCATCACTCAGAGAAAGATGAGGCACTGAACAGGTTGCTCAGAGAAGTTGTGGGTGCCCCATCCCTGGAAGTGTTCAAGACCAGGTTGGCTGGGACCCTGAGCAACCTGATCTAGTGAGTGACATCCCTGCCCATGGCAGGGGGGTGTAACTATATGATCTTTGAGGGCACTTCAAACCCAAGCCTTTCTATGATTCTATGACTTTCTGCATTTTATCTACCTTTCTGAACACACTGGAATTTTGTCAAGAGTTCTAAGTCAAGTTCACACTCTTCTAGAGCTTATTGTGGTGGCTAGTTATCTGTTCATGAGGTCTTATGACTATTCAGGGTCATCTGGAGCAGAACAAGATGTGTCTTGCTTTCTGGGCATGATTCTTTAACAGTTTCCAGCTGTATTTATAGTTGCTTCTGAGAACCAGGGCCAGATATTCTTTGGGTTGGCAGACAATTTAAGATCAATATTTAAGGTCAGCCTTTACCAGTGGATTATCAAGGTCTTTTATCCCTTGTTGCTGAATGAGAAAGTGTGACCCGGATTGGTCTCTGGTTAAAGCCTGTAGCTAATGCAGAAAGAACACAAGAAGACTTGGGAAGGCACCATATCTCTGTGTTCTTGTTTATGCTCCACCAAAAAATAAAATTAGTGGCAGATGACATGCATATTCCCTCAATATTGTCAAATAAATTTTCCACTTAAGAATTCTCAGGAATAAGAACACCATTGTCTGCCTTTTGATTTGCAGTTGCATTTACTGTAGTCAGAAAAAGCCAAACTTGGAAGAGCAAACATACTTAAGGGGTGATGAGAAGTATAAAACTGTGCCAAAAAAAAAACCCTTGGAAAGGTTATCTAGCATAGAAATGCTGAATTTTTACTGAAAGGTGAAGAGGTAAATTTAGGTTGACTGGAGGAACATTGCTACCAGCAAAATAATAAGGAAACCTTACAAGATGCATTTTCAGTAGAGCTTCGGATGAATTTATTAAGAGTTTCCAAAAGTAATTTTTTTGGTGGAAAAATAGAACTACAGTTTCCAAAACATTCAGTGACTCTATAAATGACCATAATTTCCTGGTGAGTGTTTCAAATTTTGGCTACTAAGTTTGATGCTGGAGACCTAGCTGAGTTCTTCTGAAATTTACCACTGGTACATATGATCTGTAGAGGAGCTGAGTCCAGCTAAAAAAGGACTTGTCTCTGTTTGTCGTGCAAGCTAACTGGAAGATTGCAGGTGCTAAGTTGGCACAGGGTAAATGCCTCATCAACTCTGAAAAGGCATAACAGGGGAAGATGTCCCCATATCTGCAGAAGTTTCCCCAGTTCAGCATCAACTGAAATTGGGAAAGATTAGAGGATATGGGAGAAGAGGAAGGGTTGATTTTTTTCGCAAGGATTGTAGCCCTTGTGGCTTTTGTTAAGGTTTGTGCTGCCCTGCCTTAGCATGACTCCGATCCTGGGACAAGTAGGAACGAACAAAGACGTAGAGTTGGCTCTGCATGCAGTGAACAGGCCTTCTGTGCTAGGGGTGTTCTCTGAAGATGCCCCAGGGCAACTGTAAATTGGTCCTATTATGCTCAGCATCATCATGCATCTTCATGCCCCACCATGAATAAGCATGGCTGGTGTGTAAATCTAGCCCATTGTATCTGGATTACATTTGTTAAACTAATGCTTGGGTTTTTCTCTGGCTTTATTCATACCAATACCAGAACATTGAGTAAGAACAGCAAATCAGAAACAAAAAACAGAAACGTTTTAAAATATTACTCCCACAGATTGGAGGCCCAAGTGTGTTTTATATAAACATTTTGAATTGTGGCTGGATTTTTTACCAGATTGTTTCCCCTAAAGGACCTTTTGAAACAAAAACAAACTGAGCAAAACAAGTTTTGGTGGGATGAGCCTATGCCTGTTTTCATGTAAGCTGATGACAAAGCTCAGAGCAGGAAGACAGCAGTCTGCTGGAATCTGGTGTACATTGTGTTCGGCATGTTCCCAGCTGACTTGCCAGGAATGATCTAGAACTGAAACAAGACCCCTTTTTTACTAGGACACAGGAAAAGAAGTCATCACTAATCTAAACCAGTTCAGCTGTTTGAAAACAATAGACTTGGTTAATATGATATCCTGATTGTGGCTTATTCTCATGTGAATGTCTGGCCTGTGTTGCTGGGTCAGGAGAATGAGCTTTTGAGAACTGTTCTTTCTCTTGTATGGCCCATGAAAATAGTCTGTGTTCTACCACTGCACCCTCCGTCTGCCCCAGTGTCACACAGGAGATGAGGAAGTGGTTGACTTTAGCACAAAGCTGTTCCCATGGGGGTAGTCCAAGATTATTTTTATGTGATTGTGTCATGGGATTACAGGGAAGGAGGCAGGAGGTGTCCACATGCTAGTGATGAAAAAAAAAAGGAAGGTGAGGAAACTTTTTCTTGTAATAGCTGTTTGAATTTAATTTAATGGGATCACTTTCATGAACTACTGTAATAAGTTTCTGTAGGAGGTATATCATTGAACAAAGTAAGTTTCCTACCTGTGGCAGAGGTGAAAGTGAAGTGGGGTCCCACTGAGCAGTGGTGTGCTGAAGTTTCAGGAGAGGAGATGGGGTAAAAGTGATACAAATTGTTAATGGTATTGCTTGTCAGACTTTTTATTTAGCTTCAAATTTGAAAGCTACTCCTTTATTTCTAAACCTTCACATTTGCATCCCTTTGATATGAAATACTTGTGAACTAACTAGAGAACAGAGCTGTGAGTTCAGTAGCCAAGAGATCCTTGATTTATTAACATAGCATTTCACAGGCTTGTATGCAGCATCCCCTTGTTCTGCATATAGCAAATGCTGCAGTCAGGAGCAGAGGTTCATGGTGAAGGGGCAATACTTCAGGGTGTAGCAGCATCTTGTTTAAAGTTCATAATAGTCATTGTCTAACCTAAATAAGACCATTCAATGTGGAAAAATAAAATGGAACTAAGTGATGGCTTAGAATTAGATGTTTATAGGACAACTTGTAAAGCAAATGGGTTGAATAATATAGACAACTGCATGGCTGTGAACAGACTTTCCTATTTGATATGCTTCATGTTGAAGACAAAGATAACATGAATCTGCATTGAAGTAATGAGCAATAATTGTGATGTACATATATAAAGCATTTAAACTGCAATAACTAAGTGCTGCATTGTCCCCTGCAGTGTCATTAAGACACTTAAAGGGAAAATTTAAATTACTTCTAAGATGTTCTGTCACCTAGTTAGTCTAAATATAATTGTGGATATGCAATTGCTGTTTAGATTACTAATATCTTACTAATTATGCCTTTGTAAATAACTGTGAGAAAGCATTTTAATTTAATTGCATAGGAATTTCAAAATAATATTTGTGGTGATTATCAGATTCCTGCAAATTTAAGACATTGATGTGTCTTCTTTTTGTTGTATGTGTATGACTACAGCCTGCAGATTTTTGTGGAAAGATGTTGCATTTTAGTGTAGTCTCATGCAGGAGGCATTTGACAAAATGCCTGATTGAATTGAGCAGTCAGCAGTCTCCTCCTTGGAGAAACTCCTGTGCACTGAACTGACCAGTTAGGCTGTATCTGCAGTTAGGAGACTTCGACACTGTAACTGTGCTGCAGATGTATGACAGCAAACTTCCTTGCTGGAAAGACATCTCATCATAGGAAAGCAGTTCTTAAAGCAGTTTGCCAAATGAAATGAAAAGTCCAGCAGTATTTGTGGCTGAGGAATTTTACCAGTCCAGATGATGGTAAAACATAAATCCATTGGTAGCATTTGCTGGTGTAGACTAGGCCTTAAACTAAACTACTGTTCAGAGCAAGGGCCAAATTTCTGTTGCTTTTTCTTATGAACCTTGCATGGCCTTCATTGCTGTGGACTTTCTGCTTGGTGTGCACTCAGGGAAGTGATGGTCTACACATGACCATTGTCCAGAGGATTCAAGAGCTCAGGCTCAGGTTTTCATGAACGCTGCCAAATGTGACCTCATGGGATTCAGTTTAAGGAAGAATGCTCTTTTCTCTAAGGTGGCATTTGAATAAACACCAGGATTTCATCCTGTAGGTTCCTAAAATAACCAAAATAAAAGGGAAGTTCTAGAAGTACATCAGTCTGTCAGGCTGGGGGCCTGTACTCAGAGCTTAGTCAAGACAGTGCAAAAGGTCCCATGGACTCTGTGGATTTTAGATGAGATCAGAAAAGTAAAAATAAGAGGGACTAAATGGCCCAAACAGTGCCAAATTTTCTATTTTTCTAATAACGAAGGACAAATTTTTTGTAATTTCTATTTTTTTTTAACCCTAACATTAGTTTTCATGTAGTATTTCTCAAAAAACACATTTTTCAGGGCTGAAAGGTAGGGGATGGATACCCCATGCAGCCACTTCACACGCGCTCTGAGGCATGCAATGTGGTTGCAGCTGCACAGTGTCCTCCCTCCATCTCTAGCAGAGCACAGGAAGAGTCAGCCCTGGTTTTCACAACTGTATTTCTTTCATTTGTTCTGAAAACTCTTGGGCACACACTTCAGCAGTATAATGTAGGCATAGAGATTTAACAGGCCTAGCTACACATTATATATATTACAGGAAGATCGAATGTAAAATGATCGGGTAGACTTGTTTTCAGACTAACACATTCATGACCCATGTTCATTCAATACTAAAACCAAATGCTTGCCATGTCATTGGAGATAACTGACAGTGTGAACAGAGAGGCCAGACCCATGTGTCCTCTTTGTCTGTTGTTTGTACTGGTAAGTCCCATAAGCTTCTTCTTTCTGCTTAACCATAAAGTGCAGCTAAATTGAAATACACTCGTGAGCAGTGTGCTATAGTGTTGGAAAACATCATAAATTCATTAAGATAACATTATCTTCTGTAAACTTGAAAACAAATCATTTTATTTTTACTGTCTGAGATAAAGGGTGAGGGGTTTTTCGAAGTATAGTGTTCTTCTAAGGCATTGCATCTGGAATTAGCTCAACCTGTTAAACATTCTCCTCCTTCCAGAAATTAACTTAGTTGATCCCTTTTAAGTACGTGTTCTGTAATGGCCTTTAGCCACTTTTAATGTCATTTTTAGGTACAGTTGAATCTAAAGAACTGCAGTTTACTTGGTCATTATATAATTCATTTAGATTGATCAGTTTAATATCTGATTTTTCAAGATTTCCTCACAATTCTGGAATTTTAGCAATGCAGATATTTTCCTATTGCCCAAGGCAATAATAGATGTGGTGTGCAAACACTGCTTTAAAGAGGGTGTCTGTCTGCTGATTTACATATTTTAAAAGTATTAAGATCAAAAGTAATGAGAATTTAATCCATATGGCATGTAGAAGATAAATAGGAATATTAATACTGTATCAAATACTAATTAAAGGAAACACCAGTCCTATTTTTAAAATCTTGCATGCAGATGAAAAATAAGTCATCGCAAAGTTAAGATCTGATTCTTGAAGAAATTAAGAATTAACAGTTTTCAACCCCAGATTCTAACAGTGAGACTGAGTTCATATGCTAGGCCAAGTTCTGGTGCATAGTACTTTGCAGTGTCACTGCAGTATCCCTTTCTGTCAAATTACCTCACATGATTCTAAAACTGAACACTACCATCAGCTCTGCTACCAGCTTTTAATATGGAAATTCTCTTTCATTATCCAAGAAGCTGAAATACAGATATTTTCCAACTTACCTAAGCATGTGTGTCTAGGCGCTAAAATAAATAATTCATGGGAACTGTGTTGGATTTTGATCAAGGCTTGTATGCAGGTTGTAGTGGTGGGTGAAGAAAATGTCATCTCCTTCACAGAAAACTTTAGATAAGGGTGGCCAAGATGAATAAGTTTGTCATGTCTTTGGGCTAGACTAGATTTCTGTCTTTCACTGTCATGGAATTTGTAGGTGAAAGTACCTTGGGATGTGACTAGATGATCTGTAAGGTCCATTCCAACCCCTAAAATTCCATGATTCTGTGATTCTATGTGTGCTCCTGGGAGGGTAGCAAGTAATCAGAAAAACTAGCTCTGGCTGCACTAGAACTAGTGCTTTAGTGCAGTGTCAGCCTAACACTCCATGCAGGCAAATCAGCCCTAGCAAGACATATGAGATACATTTAGAGCATCAGCATCTCTGAGACAGTGGATCTTCAGTTCTCCACTAAGTCTTTCTGAGAAGTATTATAGGGTAGGGGATACACTTCTAATAGAGGAGGAAGTTAGCTTGCAGTGAAGAGTTTCCTTTGAAATACAGGAAAAATAAACAGGGAGAGCTTATATCAAGTTATGCTGGTACTGCAGAGTCTTCTAAGTGAGAAAATAAACTTCATAATTTGCTATAGCAGGTTGAAAAAGACCTGCAAATAACTGAAAGAGTGATTTTTCTTCATTTGTGCCTTGAAGGGTGTGTGTACACCAAAGCTGTCTGAGACACAGCTGAGCCCAACAGAATGGAGAGAAAAGTCTAAAATGTATCTTGCTCAGTTTTATGCACTACTCAAACTGTAATTCTTTCCTCTAGGTCTGTGGTTCCTATGTGTTTCTATATTAACTACAGCAAGTAGTCACTGTACAGCAAATCCTGCCCTCCACAGGTTGAGAAAATGTGCTCTGATCAGTGGACCATTTCCTCCTAAAGGTGGTAGTAATTCTACTGTAGAAGGCAGTAAACCACCCTGCAGATAGACTAAGTCTCCACTATTTCTGCTGTGTTCCCTTCTGCCGGATCAGAGTGGTCAGGACAAAGTTGTTTTGTCAGTGGATCAACAAATCACAATTCTTCTGCAGCCTTCCCTCCACTTGGAAAGTGCTACTCCCTTCCAAAGAAAATGGTACAGCTGCCCAGCAATCAGGTACCAGTTGTTCCACATGGACGTGGAGCAAAGTTGTCCAGAAACTGTCCTCTCAATGCAAGAGGCAACTGGATGTAAGAGGAAAAATGCAGTCACTAGAGAAAGAACATGAGAGTGTTATAACACATTCCCAGCTGCATGTGTGTAAAGCTAGTTTAGCCAATCAGACAGATGATGAGGGGGGATATAGACCCATCTGCTTCTTCTCCTCTTCCAGGAAGTATGAGATAGATGCAGTAATTGCACACTGTGCCCCTTCCTTACAGTCAGTCTAAGGATAGTTGCAAAAAAGTACCAGCCCCAGTCCATCTAGAAGAAGCTGAGCTTTGTCCTGAGTGAGTTAGTAGTTTTTGCTCCAATTGCCATTTCAAATACTGGGCAAGAGTGCGTTGGCTCTGTTCCTCCTGTGGGTGATGGCCTTCCTGGGAAGGAGGGATGTGCTTGTGCTCACCAAAATTGTTTTGTGGGCTGCTGACTGACTGCAGGGCCTTGTATCCCAAGTGTGTTTGTTTCTGTTCCCTTTCCTGCAGAATAGCAGAGGTACTGTTTTTAATAGTGCTGTGTATTTTGTAAAAGACCTTTTAAATATTAAATACAAGTTCATTTTCCAGCTGGAAAATTAAAACATAGAAGTATATCATCAGATGGTTCATTCAGTCTTGAAGCAATTTTGAAATGTTAACTGGAAAATTCTAGTTGCCTTGGAGCATTTTTTACATCAAACATTCCATGAAAATATTTTCTTCAAACTCTTTAAGTATTTTCAAATATTAAATGAGATGAGAGATGACTTTTCCAAGTATTGGTGATGGTCTAATGCAGATAGTTCACATATTTTTATTATATATAAAATATTATCAAGTTCACTTATTTTTCTAAAACAGTGGGGGGAGACTGGCAGGCGTC
>NW_008666551.1:36493-39441 GCF_000695815.1 Acanthisitta chloris | reverse complement strand
CTGCAGAGACAGGAACCAAATAGACATAGATAACTGACACAATAAGTAGTTTTGGAGATAAATATATAGGAGTTATCACTCCTTCCCTCCTTGTACCAGTCCCACCTCAGGCCCATCTTGGTATAGCTGTTGAAATAGTTTCTAGTAGCCATGGGAAAACCTTCATTGCCCTTTTTACAGCTGGTGATTGGAAGAGGGTTAATCATCTTTTCCCTTCAAGACAGGACGATTTGTCAAAGAGGGAAGACTTTTCTTTCCCATAGTATAGTGTGTATAGTACCTGTGTGGATATGTTTAGGATGTACTGTTGGCTCTGTATCTACCAGATAATAAAATTATCTTGGATCAGCATTAAAGTTAGCTTAGTACCTTCTAGAAACTTACGGGGCAGAAGTTTATTCTGAGTGTTTATTGTGGTTCTGAACTAAATACTTTCTTTACATCCTTCTTTGTCTTTTGTAGTTTTAGTCTGGACCTTATCCCCGTCCTCCAGCTGGAGAAGCAAAGTCAAGTGCTTCTTAATCCCTGCCTTTGGGCTTAAAAGACCTCTGCTGCTTTTAGTGGGGGAATCAGAGACCTGAAGCCGTCATCCTCATCATATCCATCTCTGTGTTTATTACAGTTTTACAGATGTCTTTCAGAAAAATATAATAAAACGACATTCTGGTAGACTTCTAATTAGAGCTGAACCCAAATGAGTAGAGCTGGATTGAGCAGATGCTCATCCTAGAGCGCACACTACTTGTCTAGGATAGTGCCTGTCTTTCCTTTAGGGCTCTGGTGTCCAATTTGGTTGCAAGACAAGGTCAGTCTCCCAGTAGCTCCAACTCTGCCTGAAAAGGCATTTCTGTGTAGTACAAATTCCTTCTGTAAGCCTGGGTTTTGCAACATCTCACATTTATAGTTCTGCATGCTAAGCTCCAGTGTTTGCTGTGGATCAGTGTCATCGGGACAGCACCACTGAGCTGAATCGGGAACAGCCCATCAATAGGAGTGTAAAAATAAGGACTGTGAGAAAAGTTTTCCTTTCATGTGCAAACAGAGGTATTGCAGTGCCATGTTACATCCATATGGGTCACTGATGAAAGCTGCAGGTGGGCACCTTAGCCTTAGTCAGTTTGGCTTTCCAGAGCTCTGAGGATTCAGCAGAACTGTGGCCGCTTGACTATCTCCAGTAATTTGTTAACCAAGGCAGTTACCTGTGCCTTGATCCTGAGTAATGAAGCTATGCAAAATATGCCAAAATTCCAATCATTATTATCATACCACAGTTTCATTCAGAGAATTTAGATATGAGATGCTTTCATTGCTGGATAGATGTTTAACCACTTATGTTCAGAACACTTACAAAATCTGCTCAGTAGGAGCCTACAAACTGTTGCCAGATCTTGCAGCCTTTTCCTCTCTCACTCCCTCATCCAGGGACCAGTGAACTTGTATAAGACTAGGAATTATGAGTGAAAATCGTGTAGCTCAAAAAAAACTAAGGGCTGTAAAGGGATCACCAAAAACTGCTGTAGAATACAGTTGCCTCAGAGCCCTGGGCATGCCTTATCAGCACCAACATGCAGCTTTCTATATATAAGACTTTATATTCTGCTGTCCTAGCATGATTGAGAAAGCTGAGCACATGCCTTCTTCACAGTGGAGCACCGTACAGAGAAAGCATGCCCTGAGCAGACTCAACTAGGGAGAAGAGGTGAGGATGAGCCTGTGGATCAGCAATTATTATTACCCAGAAAAGGATCAAAAACAATGTTGCTGGTGCTGCTTCAGCCAGGGGTAAAATGGCAACTGCAGAGAAGCTGCTTCAGAGCCATTTCCTTGTCTGTGTGTGGAGGGAAGATTCTAGATCTTTTTTCAGTCCTCACAGGCAAATCTCAATGACTTGGAATTTGTTCAGGAGAAGGGTGAAATTTACCCTGAAGGAATTAGGAAGCATTATAGATTCAACATATGGGACCATATGTCATTGTATTGTTTCCAAATGTTTCTTTTTGAGCTTTTTCCCTCCATTGCGGACAGCTTATTTCACCACACATTGTCTAGAGAAGAAGGGGATTTCATATTCCCATTTCTTTCATTAAGCCACTATTAAATCTATATCAATTTCATAATGCTGTTTGTCAACATTACTCCATCCTTTGTTTCAAACATGCACACCATAAGTGTGGTTTGAGGCAAGTGCTATGAATATGTTGTTCAGGCACTGCCAAAGTCAATGGCAGAAATAGAGAATATGAGCAGAGATGGTCCTAAACCAAAATATCCCACTTGGTTATGAGGCTGTTCACAACCAAACCAAGTCTTTTGCTTGACCCTTAATAGAGGGAAATCAGCACTGATGTTTGAACGTTAGTCTAATTAAAATTGGAGATGGGTGGATTCTGCCCTCTCCTTGCTACGCAGATCAATATCCCCATGTAATGTAAATTGAGCTGGTGTGTATCTCCCTCTTTTTCCTGTGATTTTCTACTCCAGCCCTGGAGAAGAGCTCTGGTGTCCAATGACATCTGTTCTAAATCATGTTTTGAAAAATATGTAAATACAGAAAACTTGAGGTCAGGCCCAGACAAAGCACTGGGCTAGTTCCCAAGGCCTCTCTGCATCTGGGATTGTTTGATGTCAAGGAAGGCTGTCCACAGTCAGAGCCTTCAGTGATGGTAGTAAGAGAGCCTTCAGATAAGGCTTTCTATGGATTTGTTAACAGGCATGGTAAGTAGAAAAACCTTTTGCTGAGCTCCCTATCTATAAGTCTGTGGCTGTCTGGGTGCTGGCACAGGGTGTTCAGAGGAGTACAGAGACTTCACCTGGTCCAGATGAGTGGAGATGGGTCTCCTGTGACCTATAAAGACACATTGGGATAAATGGCTCCAGCCTTAGGCATGGGGTGGCTTACTCCTTAGTCTCTGTAAGCTCAGTAGAGGTGCTTTTGGTTTCCTATTCTT
>NW_008666551.1:18024-36475 GCF_000695815.1 Acanthisitta chloris | reverse complement strand
TCCTGTTGACCTAAGATCAATAACTGTGAAAATCAAGCTCTGCTGGAAAAGCCACAGAGATGCAAAGGCATCTTAACTAGAAAACAGCTTTACAATGTGGAGTTGGCGTACATTTTACATTTTTATAGAGTGTGTATTTACCAATTAGTCAGCAGCCTGAGCCAGTGGATTTAATGAACTTTGTGTGATTTATGCATAGCTTTTATTAATTGTGCCAATAGGGATAAACATTGGATACAAATAGATGCAGATGTCTCACTTCTTTCTCCTTTAAATAATACTATTTCTTGTCATTGGACTGCTTTATTTTTATCTACTCTACCTGTTAGAAAGTGATGATTTCTTACCTTCCATTCTACTGTCCTTCCAAAGGTAAGGCTTAAAACTTTCACCGACCCATATTTTCACCGGCCTGGGCTGTGCCCAAGGCAAACACAGAAGTTCAGAGAAGAAAGCATTTTCTCCTTTTCCCCTTTCTCCCATCAGTGGAATGTACATTAAATAGTAAGTAGGCCACAGAAGCAGAGAGCATGTGAATGACTTGAGATCCTGGTAATTTGAGCAGTCAGAGGAAAAGGGGGCCAGCACCTGGCTTTCAATCTCTGTCTCAATGAATATTTAACTACTTTATGTAAAGTGGGACACTTTCAACAAATGAGGCTGAAAGAAACCTACCTAAGAATATTTTCTAACCCAGCAGTTAGGCTACTCTCCTGAGAAGCCTGATGTTTGGGTTCAAGTCCCTGTACCAAATCATTTAAAGGAGGTACTTGAAACTACATCTTTCACAACCTAAGAACATGGCCTAATCACTGAGTTTTTGGATATCAGGGGTGGCAGCACTACCTCCTCTGTTTTGGAAAAGGAGTCCCCTTGTGACAAAATCAAAATGTTTTGTTTTTGAGATGCCAGAATGAATTCTTTCAACATCTCTGAAGTTTTTTCATGTTATTTCAGCTGAAACTGTTAGTTAATATGACCTGAATTCACACACACAAAAAAGTTTCTGTTGCCCTAAAATGCCAGTATTAGTGAAGAAATAAATGAATACAAAAGTAGCCTGACTAACTTCTAACTCAGGTGCAGTTTTACAGGTGTCTGGTCATGGCACTTCCTGAAGAGAGCCCATCAGTGGCTGTACTTTATAGTTTTTATTAGGATACTCCTCTTCCACATAGGTGGAAATTCCTCCCCTTTAGAAGTAAGGAGGACTGTAATCTGGAGTAGCCAGAACAGAAAGCAGATTTAAATTATCCCAGTGTGGCATGCTAATGGACAGGAAGTAGGAACACCTTTCAGAAATCTTTAAGCATTTTCATCCATTAAAAACCCTTTGGAGCGTATGCAACTAAATACTAGGCTATTTTTAAAGACAAAACCCCTTATGCACATTGGCAAGTCTGGTGAGATCACTGTATTGACTTTGTGAGCTACTTTAATAGTTTCTCATCTTCAAATGCCAGTAATCTAGAAGAGACTTTTGATGCCATCCAAAAGGAAAAAACAGAACCCAAAACACAGGCACTTTTTGTGATGTCATTGACTTTTTCCCCCCCACACACTGAGTATGGACAATAAGCACATTTTTCTGATGGATACTAAGCTAAATAGCCATAGTTCTGGTTTTACTAGATGTTAGACATATGTCTGGGTGCGATCATAGTTACATTTCTCAGCAACAGAGCACTTCTATTCACAGGTTTGCCATGAATTCTTTAACAAGATAAGAAAAACACAGTTGCAGGCAGGCAGGATGACTGGTTTTGTCCTTCTGGTTCTACAAGAAGGACAAACTTTGCCTCCTCTTCAGTGGTGTGATACATGACAGGACACAAAACATTTACTTCTGACTGTTTTCATCATCCACAAATAAAACTAGAAAAGGTAATCAGGTGTGCACTCTCAGCTCCTTGGTCCCCTTGGACCCTCTTCTGCCATGGTGTTTCATGATGAACTCTGATGGGTTCAGCCTCCTTTTGGTGGGCCCAGGTTTACAGCTAGTTTTTGGGCACTCAAGTCTTTCTTGAGTAGTGGCACAAGTTACTGCCGTTACTTGTGTAAAATGAGCAATACCTCACATAGCTCTTCATAATATGATTGACTATCTCTTCCTCTGTGTGTGTTGAGCTCAGTGAAAAAAGTAATGGTGATGTTTAGAATGCCATCATTAGGCACCTGAATTTAACACTTCAGCAGAAATAACTGGGAAATTCATCCCTCACAAGGCCCATGCTGCACATTCTGTGTATTTTCAAACTGCTATCCTAGTCCTGTCTGTCTGCAGCCATGGGGGAAAGAAAAAGAAGAATGAGTGTAATGAAGACATTAGCCCTTTGCTGGCACTTTCTCATCACAGGCCACACAGCAGCTGTGTAGCCTATCTGCCCACATCCTACCCTGGAAGGCTTTATTTTGAAACCTAGGGACTGGAGCCCTCTTTCTCTGAAAAATAAGTACACAAAACACAGAAAGCTAAGACCTTATACGCCAAAACAGCTACCTAGTGTGTCTTGTATCTCTGCACAAACTTTCTGGTTCACATCTGAATAGCAGAGACACACAGAATGCAAGAGAGTATGATAAACATAGTTAACCTCTCTTATGTATTTTACAAATAAAAATAAGGATTTATGGTTCTTTATAAATAATGTTGACGTTGTTGTTCTCTAGATTGTTGTGAACATAAATATGCCAACATAGTGATGAAAGAATAGTACTTTGTTTTGAATAAATACATGTTATTGGTTGACAGTAATAATAACATGTATTTTAAAGAATATTGGTCCCACCTTTCAAGACCTCACAGGATCCATCATTACGCAGTGGGATAATGCATTGACTTTGTGTGGATTGCTGGCATGAATGAGGGTGTGCAGTAAAACTGAAAATCTTGGTTTGCTCTATGTGTGGTTGTAGACAGTTTTCTTCTATTAATTTGCATCTTCAGAGAAGAAAAAACATCTTTGGCACCTCATATTTTGGTGGCTGCTTTTTGAAGTTACAAATAATGCAAAATGACCTAATAAAAAATGAAATGTGTGACGAGAGGGAGATAATTTCCTGCCACTCTACCTTGTGAAAGCAAACAATGAGCAGTAACTTCGGGTCCACAAATCATGTTTCTTTGCTTTTTGCTATATTAGAATTTAAATGTTTTCCAAAAGTTATAATTTTATGGGACTCTTTGAAGCAATTTATTTGGTTTATGCATTATTTGAAATCAGAATTTTTGCTGATTATCTCCAATTTGTCTCTGTCCACTCACCAGTCTCACATTCATTTAATTTAGACACTGATGAGCAGCTATGCAAGGAATTGATACTTTCCATGAAAGCACAAGTTATTCTTGTGCTTATTTTATCAAAGAACCTAACATTCTAAACTTAAAAAACCTATTTTTATTTCAATTATTAGCTTAAGTATTCCTACATGTTATTGTGTGTTTATAGAAAGTATATGGCTCTCAATTATCTCTGAATTAAAACTGCTTCATGAGTTAATTTGAATATTGTGTAGCCAGAGTGAGTGATAGACTTTTAAAATGTATTATATCTTCTACAAATGAAGAGAATGAAAGAGAAATGTAACCTTTTACTTCATGGGGCCTTTCAATAATCAAAATAATTAAGACAGTCCTTTCTAAAGGGAGGAGTTAAAATTCTGTCATACATTTTCATTTTGCTCATATTTCTCTAAACCATTTTAATATCAATGTGGTTTTCTGATAGTTTCCCATTTTCCCTTGTATTCATGTGCTTGGTGTTGGGGCTGGCTTCAGGGGGACCCATTCTAGCAGCAAAGCTGTTCGTCCATGTGCGTGATTTCAGGATATGAGCCTTTCTGCTGGGGACAGGATGTTGTAACTATTATTATGGCATTACTTCAACAGGAGATTGAGGAATCTGTTCACAGTGGTAAAACTGATTTTTAGGCTTTGTCTCCATGGGAAAGTTAGCATAGAAGAAGCCGTAGAATAAATTTATGCTATAGCAACTCAACACTTGCCAGTGCTCTGCAAAGCTGCTCGAGCTAGATGTGAATCAGACCCCGGAGGCAGTAGAGCTGGATGAGTGCAGCGCCGTGCCTAAGCTAATTAGTCCTACTGAGAAGTAGGATGTGTTATGGAAGAGAGTTATGTTAATATGGCCATACTTCTTGGCTATCTGAAACAGAGAAACTGTAAGTGCCATTCTGTGGCAATAGGTACGTTTGCAGTGCATTGGTTATCCACATTGTAACTCTGGGGGATCCTTTGTAGGCCATTCATGCAAGCAATAAGTGTACAGTAATTAGTAAAGTGTTAATTCACAACTTTGCATACTCTGTGATAGTCACAGACCCAAGTACAGAACCAGGGCACAAACAAGTTTTGGTGTTGTTATATCACAAACTATTCTATAGGGATACACTATTCAATTCCCAGCCAAGAACCTAGTACAGACTTGTAAGAAAGGGGTGGGGAAAAAAAGCAAAAATCTATAGTAGTTAAGAGGTGGAAAACATGCCTGAACAAACCCACCCCACCACCCCACCCCCCAAAATTTCTGAAATCACTTAGTCTGTGTTTTCTGGAGTGACAAGACATTGTGTACCTGCACTGTAACACCAGGGAGGAGCCTGATTTTCTAGAGGGGGTGAGCTGTAATGGTTTAAAAATCACCCCTTTCAGTGCCTCAGTTCGAACCCTGAACTCACTGCTCATTTTGGTAAAGAAAGGTTCATTAAAGAATCTAACAGTCTGTAGCATTTACTATTTTAACACAAGTGCACTCAAGTACAAAGACTGCATTCAGGGGGGAATGTGATACAGTGAGCTGAAACACTAATGCAAGCTGTGCCCTTGCAAGAAAGGTGATTTTGGAACAAAACAATATATTGTCACATAAAAAGCCACTATAATATCAGTTACTTTATTTGTATATGTGCATGTGTGTATGTCCTTCTGCCTGCATCAGCTGAAGTCTTTGCCACATTTTCCTCTAAATGTATTTAGGAAGGATTGGATGAAAATGATGCATATTCTGTGTGCTTTGCACTCCCCAAACTCTTACTGCAGGTGGTGTTGCTAGGTATCATGAAATAAATAGCCTAAAATTGCTTTATTAATATTGAGATCCCAGGGCTGGAATTCTTTGCAGACCTCCCTCAGTTTTCTTTAAACATCTTCTCTACAGTTCTGAATGAACTTCACTACTGCTGAAAATTCTGACCTACTATATCTAACTGCTGCTCTGAAAATGACAACCCCTTATTTTTATGCATGTTTAGCATTCTACCATTAGATTCATGTCAGTAAAAGGTCATGATTTGGATTTGCAAGGAAGAAACAAAACAACCTAGATGCTCTTTCACAGGGTATCTTTAAAGCCTGAAGGTATTTTCTAGTCCTACTTATTTTTGGAAATCTGACACTGACTGAATAGTTTGCTTATGTTTCTTTGGTTTCCCTTTCAAAATATTCCCTCAGAATTTACTGGCCTGAATTTGATCTGTAGATCACTTGTGAACCAGCACTAATTGAGGGTCTAATGTTGGGAGTCCCAGCAGCACTGAACAACCCTTAAAAGAAATGGATTGCTGTAGAACATAGGTCAGCAGCATTAGTTCCCTTTATCTAGCCAAGATACCTCCTTTACTTCCCACATTTACAAATGTCAGGCCGAATCACTTGGAAGCAAGTATCTAACTATTGGTATTTTTGCAAGCTCCAGTCAAGCTTTCTTTAATACTTCCTTTAAAAGTTTCTGCTGCCAACTACCTTGAATTCAGAAAAAGACCTTCTTTCTTAATGAAGAAATCTACTGAGAGTTTTATCTTGGGCTTCTACCATTTATTCTTTGAAATATATGCTGAATCTGCTACACTCAAATTTGAGATACTAGTTGTATCAATATGGACCCATGGTTTCAAGCCTTTAGATATGCAAATTGTGTTTCTGTAATGAACAAAACCTTAGAGACTGTGCTGTTGTGGTTCCACAGAGCCTTTATTGCGCCTCATCATTATGCTAAATTAATACAAATTTCCTGTGTGTCCAGAATTCAAAGTCAATCAAGTGGCTTAATCTCTGAGGGTATGGGATAAAAATGCTATTATTACAGTTTGGAAGAAGGTGAGGGATTACCTTTAAATGTATCCAGGCTATATGCTACAACAGCAACTCTGAAACACAGACCGTTATGAACCATTTCTTAACCGAGTGTGAACTTACAGATTGCCTCCTGCCCTACTTTTGATTGCACAGACTAACTCCCCACATTTGTGATGCATTTTTGGCAACTTGAGTAGTTGGCCCTGTAGAGAAGCAGTATTAGAAAGGTATTTGTGATTTGTTACTCTTCTTTAATGCACTGAATGTTTTGACTATTTTTAAAAGTTAATCTCAGTGTTTACTTTTTATGTTTGTTTCATCTTTTTCCCCCATATGCTTTGTTTTTCTTAGCTAGAATCCACAGGATGAACCAGTGCCAAGTGTCCAGTGAGTTTTCTGAGGCATATTAGCACATGATATGCAGCTCTTGAGATCCACAATCTGCAGTTTAAGAACTTGTGCATTAGTAGGTCCAAATGTATTTTGGAGACTCTAAAATTGATGATACTGTCATGTTATTTAGGATTTTTACTTTAAAGTTGCCAAAGCTATTTAATCAGTCATATTGACTAAATCGTCATCCTAATCCTTCTTTGAAGGAATAGCTGTCATTTTACTGTGCAGAAGTATCATTAGTGGCTCCATTGTTGATATTATGTTTGTCAGATTTTTTGATATCTTTTGTTTCTGAGCAATTTTGAATATTTCTTGTACCTCCAGCATGATAGGTGGTTTTCCTTTGGAAGACAGGGAAGGACAAAATAGTCACTAGAGATTCTTTCTAGTCCTATTTTATTTAGCTTCGCGAAGTAAGTAAACTGTACAAGCAGGCTGAGTCCCAGCCATGACGTAGTGCTGATGAGACAAGCTTGCCTCATGGCAAGCCTCTGGGTGCACCATGCCTGTACAGGTGTCCCAGTGTTTCTCATGCAGGACTAGTACCTCAGAGAAATACTCAAGGAGAAGGGAAAATGAGGCATGTCCAGAAAACCTAAGAATGTCTGGCTTTCCTTTTCATTCATCTTAGCATGAAATTTCAACTTCTGCCTTCCAGAAGCTAAGGCTGATCTGGTGCACCGCTAACAAAAAGGCAAGTGTAATTCAACCATCGTGCCATAAACAGTGAAAGTTGACCTTGAAGTTATCTTTACATTGAAGACTCTAACGTGTACCTTGTGAGAACTTACCTCAGCCTTGGCTTCAGGGATTTGGTCTGCTTGAATTTATTTTGTTAACCTCTTTCCTGGTTTTTTGAATGTTAGCAACCTTACAAAGAAATAAAATTAAAAAAGAACTGTATTTCCAGTCCCATCTAAATCTGTTTATCCTAATTTCCTCTCTCTGACAGTAACCAAGAGCAAAAGCCTAGGGTATAGTACAAAAGTAGGGCAAGCAGAGATATTTGCCCAGAACATTCTCCAGCCTAACATGCTTTGTGGCTCAGGGATGTCTCGATCTGGAAGTGATCTCTTTGTATTTAATTGCTCTCTGTAGGTGTTTCTCCTGTGAAGTTCTTCATTCACTTGTATTGATCATACAGGATTGCTCAGTGAGAGAGACACCACTTACCTCATGTGTTAATGCAAGAAAGATATTTTTTATCACCTGGTGGCTGTTGGATTAAGCAAGTCTTCCAGAACCAGGAAATGGGCTGTGATATGTA
This sequence comes from Acanthisitta chloris, assembly GCF_000695815.1. NCBI lineage: Eukaryota > Metazoa > Chordata > Aves > Passeriformes > Acanthisittidae > Acanthisitta > Acanthisitta chloris. The sequence continues at coordinate 28,721 of NW_008666551.1, read as the reverse complement.
GTAATTCCAGCATACCTGAAATGCCCTGGTTTTCATCAGTAACTGTCTCTTCTGAAAAGATCACAAGCCAACTGTATCCTGGGCTGCATCAAAAGTAGCGTAGCCAGCAGGTCAAGGGAAGTGATTCTGCCCCTCTGCTCTGGTGACGCCCCACCTGGAGTGCTGCATCCAGCTCTGGGGTCCCCAGAGCAGGAAGGACATTGACCTGTTGGAGCAAGGTCAGAGGGGGACACCAAGTTGATTATAGGGATGGAGCACCTCTCATTTGAGGAAAGGCTAAGAGCATATGGTTTGTTCAGCCTGGAGAAGAGAAGGTTTTGGGGTCATCTAATTGCAGCCTTCCAGTACCTAAAGGGGCATACAAGAAAGATGAGGAGAAACTTTTTACAAGGACCTGGAGTGACAGGAAAAGAGGAATAGCTTCAAAGTGAAAGAGATTAAGTTTAGATTAGATACTAGGAAGAAATTCTCTACTCTGAGGGTAATGAGACACTGGCACAGGTTGATCAGAGAAGCTGTGGCTGCCCCATCCCTGGAAGTGCTCAAGGCCAGGTTGGATGGACTAGACTAGTGGGAGGTGTCCCTGCCTGTGTCAGGGGAGTTGGAACTATGTGATCTTTAGGGTCCCTTCCAACCCAGACCATTTTCTATGGTTTCTATGAATTAACCAAAAAGCAGCTTCAACAACCTCCTCGGGTCAAGTTTAAGGAGAGGTAGAAAAATAATGGTCAGTTGAGTTTTCTGCATTGTCTACAGGTGGTTTCTGCCAGTCAGATGGTTTAGCATGACTTTTTTCCCTGAAGTTCAAGTTGTCGCTGCGCAAACCTCTTGGGCTTTGACTAGTCAGTTGACTAGTTGCCACACCTCTGGAACCCACTATTAGATGTTATCATGTGCAGGGTGTATGAGAGCTTGTGTCTGTTCAACACACAGAGGGAGACATGTCTCCAGGACTGTACTTGTAGAAGCATGCTGTTTGCTGACAGGTTTGAATCCTACCCATGCTAGTCACTGACAGTTTAGTTCCTTGGTATGCTTTGTTTAATCTCTGCCTTTTCCCTCTACAGTCAAGTCACTCACAATAGAAACTGAAAGAACTGACAAATACTAAAGGATCAGAATTGTGTTGGAAGGAAAAAAACCAGCAGAAGCCAAGATTCTAACTATTTATGATCTTGTTTCCCAACAAAGTGTATCTAAAAGCCATTGTCTCAGGGTTCAGAGACAGCTCAATGATTGATTTCACATAAAATATTTGTTGTTCTAATTACAGTATCATCTGGGTCGTTGGCAACAAACAGATGCAAAAACAGCCTTTACATCCCATCTTGAAAAACTTATGATTTGCTTAGTGTGCTTTATAATCCAAAGCATATGGCTTTGCATAGAACTGCAGTATCCAAAATGAAGCCGTAAGTAATGAATCACTGGGTGGAAGAAAATGCATTGCTTCTGTTAGGAGTTTTTCAGTGTGTGTATTCAAATGGTTCTGTTTAGGGTTATAAACAAAAGGCTATGCTCACAGTTTTAGCAGTGTGTTACAGATTCTGGGATGCACATGACATCAAAGAGGCTACACTAATTTCCCTAGCAGTCTATGGCTCTTGGCACTATGAGCACACTCCATCTGAATAAACAGAATTCTAGTTCACCACAGTTGTGTGGGGGATCCGAGGTGATCATGGAGCTTGATTTGGTTTGATTCTCAGTCTCTCTATTATGGGACATTTTGTCCCCCCATATTCTGTGTTTCCAGTGAATCCAGTAACTACGTTCGGAGCTATAGGTTTAGACTACAAAGCACTTGACACTGAAAATAGTTAAATCTGATATATAATTCTTACCTACTGAATCCAGGTAAAAGTTTTGAATACACCAGAGTTCCAGGATTTCCTAAGGATTAATCACTCTTTCTAAGCATTAATATATTTTTTCAAAGGAGTTAGCATCCTTTGCCTCAGCAAGACTTCTGTGAAGCTTCAGGAAGATTTTGTTAGTTAGTTAGTTAGCAGGAGCTGAGGCCTTGTAACTCCTCAAAGCACATCTGATTTATTGTTCTTTCCATGCTTGCTTGTCACTAGCAGCATGAAGAGTGCCAGCCTCTATAAATATTCCTGGACACTCTTATGTAGAGAAACGGACCAAGGATATTTGGTGGTAAGAATGGTTCCTGCCATACTAGATCTCATTATATGAATAGAATGGATGGCCTTATTGAACGTTTCCAGAGCTCTGAAGCTACTGGTAGGTAAGCATGAAATATTCTGGAGAGAATTACAATTGTTAATAGTATTAAATATGTCAATATGCCTCCAGGCTCCTGATGTTACTAGATTAATTTAATCTTCTGATGCCAGAACTTAGCTTCTACTGCTTCACTGCTAATGGTTGTTTATTCCCTTTTCTTCTTTTCCTTAGTTTCTCAGCATCTTACTTAATTGTTTACTTGTTTTTTGTCTTTTTCCTGTTCATTTCTCTTTCCTGTAGTTTTCTCTTTCCCCTTTTATTAACCTCAGAAGGGAAAAGAAGGTGATGGAGACCTGCCTCATTACTCAAGTCACTAAGTAATCTTGCTCTTTCTTCTCTCCTACCCTATATTGCTGTCCCATGGTGTGGTTTTGCCTGCACTCAGATTAAAATCTCAGAGACAGTGTGTTTGTTTTCTGTGAGCATCCAGCATGTTTGTAGAACTACCATAATATAATAAATGTATGGTATGCAGCATAGACCTGATAACCTCATTATTTCCAAATGAAGTTACAGGTTATTCTACAGTATATGTTTTGTGATGCCTATCAGACCTGTTAATCCTGGCCTTGTTTCTGATGCATTTATAGCTGGTAGCATTGAACAGACAGTGCACAAATAGCCTGTGATGGGGCCCTGTTATCTCTCAATGTGTGCTCATGCTAAAGTCACACGGACTGCGGTTCAGTACAGGGATGTGCAAGGTAGTTCTGCACTGACTGGATTGAGTATGGCAGGTGCAGCAGGAGCTCAGTGGGGACTAACTGCCTGAGTGTTCACTCTGCTTCTCAGGCACTGTTTTTATTTTACTCCCATTTTGCACTTTACCCCTGGTTTGAACTTGTGATGCAAATTTGTACAGATGATAGAGAATCATGGTCATAGCAAAGGAAGAAAGATACGTTGGGATCAACACTCAGCCAAACAGCATCGTGTGCCCTTCATAAATTGCTCTTCTTAAACATAAAGCTGAAGTAATTAAAATCACGAAGTCTAGTTAATTTACAGCAATTTTTACTGCATAACTGATGTTCAATCACTCCCGTTTAACATTTATATGAGTGGGACCAGAATCATTAGCCCCTTGAGTCCTCTGCTTGAACAGACTTGCATGGCACACGATAAAATGTAGCTGTTCCTTGAAATCAACATGCTGCACATAATTATTCACTAGCATCCAGTCCAGGAGGAGGACATATATTATCATTGTCTGTGAGGTCATTTCTGCATTTGCCTGAGACTTCAAGAGGAAAAGTGAAGTTAACTTGCTGCCTTGAAAAATGATTCAAAACTGGAAACTTGAAAACATCAAAATACATATAAATTATCAAAGGAGAACAAAGACAAATTTTTCCACAAAAGTCTTCTCCCCAGGCTATAACAATGCTTTACATAGGCATGATCAATATATCCAGGCTTGAGAACCAAAGTCTTTTGGAATAAATTAGACTGGCAGGAAAAGAAACAAACAAAGAACAAATTAACATGATTTTAAACATTGCTTAAATTTTCATGAATGTAGACCTTGAGATGTTATGATGAGATCCCATGAGTCTGTGCTAATATTTGCTTATAATTAAGGGTTGCACTTTCATGTTTCATCTGATATTATAGATTGGAAATCAGCTACATGCTTACTATTTTTCTTGGTCATACTGATTTGTCTACTTTATTTGCTTACTCTGTTAAGATATATGGTCTCTTAAATGGCCCCATTACCTTTGCTTTAGCAGACTGTCCCTACTCAGACCCTAAATCCAGCGTAATTAGAAAAGGACTACCCTTCCTGTGATACTAGGTTTGTGTTCACCTATAACAGTAAAAGAGACAAGACTAACCCGTTCCAAACCTGCTTTGGGTAAATGGCTTTAGAAGGAAAATGAACTCAGCTCCACCCTTCAATACGTGTTGCGGGGGCTACAGTCCCTTCAGCACAGGAATTGGGAACGCAGCCTTTTTGGGGCACTGACACACTGACAAAGAACCCTCCTGTGCACTCCTTGCAAAAAGTAGGATGTCATGCAGAGTTTAGCTCCCCTGGTGTGCTGCACCAACCTTAAAACAATCCGACTTGCATCAGTGGATTTTACAAGTTCCAAATGCAGTTGTAGCTGCCTCATCACCATTTTCTCTGCAGAATTCTCCATACAGGAAAAATTAGCAATGTTTGGCAAGGTTATCAGCATTAAGGAGTTTTTGAAGCAAGGGTTTAGTCATGAACAGTTTATGAAGACCCAAGCTTCATTTCAGAGAGCAAAGTCTGATGATTCTTAGTTCCACTGGCAATAATAAGCAGGACAGTCAGGACATCTACAATGAGATCTTCACTGAATCTCAAGTGAAGTCATCTGCCTCATGGGAAGTCATTAGAAAAATACATTTTTGCAGCTACTGTTTTGAAAGTATTGGTCAGGGCCCAAATCCTAGATGCTGAAGTCCTCATGTCAGTCCTAAAGAGCACTTTGAAATCTTTTGTTAAATCTTGCTGTTTGGCAGTTTGTACATTTCTGAAGGAGTCCGTTCCAGCTTATGGAAAGGATGGATTTTTAAACAGAAAAATCTTCTAAATAAGATATGGCATAAGAAATGTGCTAATCATCTCCAAGCCAAGGGATGTTATTAAAAGTGTCAGTATGATGGCCGATTGAAGAAAAATATTTCCATTTCAGCCATAAGAAAGCAAAGAAGAATCACATGGAAATTCAGAAACTATATCCCAGAAATCAAAAGATCAATACAAAATCTGCAGGCTGAGACCTGTGATAAAAATCACATTAGAGAAATTAATTCCTATTAAGGTAGAAGTGATCTGTGCCACATCTTCAATAGTTTTTAACTTTAGCTTGAGTCAAAATGTCCCTTTTCTAAAAGCTTCCAATCTCATCCTGAGCTTCCATCATACTGCTAAGTATTTTTTCTCCTAATTGATTGCTTTCAGTATGTGCTATATTTACAGTCAAAAATTTTCTTCCACTTCTGACCATGAGAGAGTTTAGAATTTGGTTTTCAAAGGTGAAAAACCCTCCACCTTCTAGACAGGGTTTAGACTTGCTTCAAGTCACCTCATAACCTCCTTTTGAAAAAAAATAAAATAGAGCAGTCTTCATACATTTTTCAGCATATGGCAGATATTCCAGATTTCAAGTCGTTCTTGTTCTCAAAACATTCTGCACTTTCTTGCACCCACTTTCAAATAATTCTGCACACAAGATAGAACTGTTCCCTATTTCTATTGAGTAGTCCTCTTCTCTGCACCCAGTCTACTTCATATTCAGCTGAATATCCGTAATTCCCAAGTCTCTCCTGGAGACACTGCTTTCCAACTATGCAATTCCCAGTTCATAAAAATGTATCTTGCATCTCTGACTTTGCATTTGGTTGAAAACATATATCTTTTTAATCTGACTGAGCACTGCAAGGCCCTGGTCTATTGGCTTGAGCTATTATGTATCAGAGAAATAGAAAGGGTAACCAATAAAAGGAACCCCATCAGTTTGTCTGGTTATAAATACTTCCTACTCCAACAGACTTACCCATTAGCCAGTTTCTAATTCCTGTCTCTGTAAGCAACATCAATTTTGAGGAAGCTCTAGGGAAGCATCCACATGAGCCTTGCTCACTGTGTGTATCAGCCTCTCTGTGTCTGAGTGAGAACAGGAAGAGGATGCCCAGAACCTCAGCTACCTACTACACTTAGATCAGCTGACACAGTGCACTTGGCAGAAAGCATTTTGCCTACTCTGTGTTATTTCTGCACTGCAGTAAAGGATTCACCAATGAAGAAATTGTAACCTGAGGAATTTCTGCACTTAGAGTTACAACTAGAGTAACTCTCCAACTTAGAGTTATTTTCTTCCAGACAAAATAGGGGTCCGATCTCTTTTTATAAAATAGTGCTGAAGTACAACCTGAGGAAAGTGCTTGTGCTCACTCTCTCATCTGATCTCTAAATTTGTGGCAAACTCAGGAGCCTTGACTTGCCAGAGGCACATAGCACAATTTATGTGCAGTGTAGACAATACCTTGTTAATGGTACTGGTGCTGCTGCTATTGCTAGTAAAATGGCAAGTGACTTATTTCTTATTGGTGGCTTTAAGTTTGTCATCAAAGGAAAATATTTTAGAACAGCATTTAAAATGCCTATTCAACTGCTGAGTGTTGAGCACATGTTACCATTTTCTCCAGATATGGTAGTTTATGATAAATGTTACCACATTTTGTACAGTTCATGTAGTATGCTACTAAGACAAATGGGCCCACTGAAAGGGTATTTCCTTTGGAGAACACAAGCTGTAGACCACCCATAGAATACACAGAAATAATTAAGTGTCAGGATAAAAAGGTAGAACAAAATATTAGTGTCTCAGAATCCTCATGAAAGAAAGACATCAAAAAAATAAAAACAAAAACCCTGTACATGTAAGTGTTTTGAATAAAATAGCACAAAGGCCACAGGATTACTCCGGGGGAAGGAAAAAAGACACCCTATCATATTATTGTACTGCTTAAACAGTTCTAGATACTTATGTGCTGTTTTTACTTCTGGTAAGCTGCAGAGAGGTGTGTGAAATTATGCAAAACTGTGGGGACCTGGGTTCACACCAGCCTCTTGCTAGAATAAAAACATTATTCGTGGAGTGGAATTCAAGAACTATGATGCTGTGAAAAGGAACTTAAACGGCCTGGAGACTGAAAGGCTTGCTTGCAAAAACTGCAGACCCTGCTGTCCTGAGATAGAAAGCTCCAAGATCAATTTGAGTAACTTTCAGAGCAGGGAGAGAGTAGAATGTAGTTATGGCAAGTCTTCCGTAAAACTTTCAGAGAGAACAAAATTCCTATCTAAATCTGGCATAAAAATTTTTCCAAAGAGACAGACATTACTTGGACACCCAGAAGTATTTTCTGGTACAGCTTTTGCCTTGTCTGGTTGTATGCAATACAGGTAAGTAGCAAAGGTTTGGATTCAGCCATCACAGTCTCTTTAGCAAAAATGTGAAGGTTTGCTGAACTTGAAAATATAAAGTATTGAAGCATTGGGTATTAAATTAGCAGGCAGCAGGAGTATATTATTTTAAATTTATTTTGTATTACTGGATAAATATAACCTTTCTCTATAAAACTGGGTTTGAATTTTAGACCCCGCACTGCAGTCAGTTCCCTGGTGGTCATTTAGCCCACCATCCCCCCCAGGCCTTGTGATGGAATGAAACAAGTGCTCCCCTCCCACACAGGCATTGGAGTCACACACTGAGAGGAAACTAATGTATTTCAAATATTACTGTTGAGAGGGAGGACAGTGGAAGAGAGAAAATCTCTCAGAACAGTCAGTCTTCTCGTTGAAAAAGCCGAAGTTCAGGCATATCCTCTGCCTCATTCAGATTGCAGATACAAACTGTAAAGCTGGGTGTATAATAAACCTCCTTTGTAATGTTACCTGCTCCTTAAGGCCAGATCTTACAAATGGATTTGTGAGATTAGAGCCCTGCATCTGCACCAGTCATGTTAGCTTCAGTTCGGAAGTGCTTAAAGGAACTCATGTGCCACTTGATCTTTGTGCTGGTCTTTTGTATCAGAGCAAGTTCCCCATGCAGTATGGAATGCAAATGTAATAAGATGTGTATTTTTCCTTCAGTGCCACCAAAAACTGTTTTCATTCATACTGTCACTAAAATAACTTTTAACAGGGTATCAGAAAACAGATATTGGAAAAGTCAAACGCATTGGGAGAATTATTTGAAAAGTAAATGAGCTTTCCTTACTCCCACAGTATCTTTTAGCAACTTAGTTTTCCTGAAAATAGTTGTCTTGGTAATCTAGAGGACGTGCCACAGAGAGTGCTTGGTAAAATAGAGTACAGCAGCATCATGTCTCCTTTCCTTAATACAAAGAAAAAAATGAAGGCCATTAGTTCTTTTCCAAATCCCCCCCTTCTGAAATAGTTCCTTCATCTTTAAACTCTGCTCTCCAGATGACTTCAAGCAACTGTTACTTTACAGCACATCACAAATTATATTAAGAAAGCATAATTCCAAGCTGGTCTGGTTACTCTGATTAAACAGAGAGCCATGTCAAGAAGGTAGCCTTTCTGTACAATAAAAGTGATGATAATAGACTAAGACTCATCAGTCAAAAGGCTTTATTACTGTCTACTGTAGAAAAACGATTTTGTTGCTGCTGAATGATATATCCCTAGCTAGTCACAATATACCTCATTTCCTGCCTAGATAACAGAAGATACTATGATAAAGTGTGAAAGGAATAAGGAGTTGCATGATATAGATATATGGGAGAATAAAAAAATGTTAAAAAGTAAAAATTAAGTTCTGCTTAAAAACTAGTGTTTGAACTAAGTTTCAAAAGGGAAAACAAAGATCCCCAAGTTTCTGTTTGCTTACTTTGGATAGAACAAACTTGTTAATAAATCCGGGACCAAATAGGACAGAAGAAAAGACTGTTTACAGTCTAAAATGTGCTAAGACGTTCACAGCACCTGGCACAGCTTAAAACTAAATTGTGTTATCTTACTTTAGGTTCAGAAAACTGTCTTGAACAGAAGCTGAGAACACCTCGTCGACGATGTCAGCAGCCCAAAATGCTGAATAGCCCTGAGGACAACATGTACTATAACCAGTTAAATGTGAGTTCAAAGTGGCAATAAAGCTGTTTTACTGGCTTTGTTTCCAGTTAATAATTCTGTTATTAATACCTGTTTCAGCCCCTCCAGCCCCACCCCCACGTTCTTCTGCTCTCGTCTTGAACATGTGCTTATGCTCTTTATCTGTTGCTTTCATGTCAGGATGTCTGCCTTCACGGTGAATAATTGATGTGGTTTATCAAAGACGAGCAAGATGCATGCTTCATCAGGCTCACTTGAGCCCTTTGATCAAAAAAATTATGCTGTGACTTCTGATATTATCAGCATCTGCTTGCATTCAACACAAAATCACTTTGAATTAAAAATTAACGACTTGCTGCTTTGCTTTGACTGTGTGTTCTTGGCCCTCTCCACAGGGAACTCTAGAATATCAAGGGAGCAAGAGGAAGCCAAGAAAACTTGGGTAAATATCTATCTTCTTAGTTCTAAGCAACTGTAAACAGAAGAAGTCCTTTGTGATATTACAGAATATGCAAAACTTTCTAGAGAGGTTTCTAAAAATAAACAATTAACATATTTCTGTGCATTGACATTGGACATTTTCTACAGAAGCGAATGTAAAACTTGCATGTACTACTGTCTGCAGACACTAGAACTGAGTCTTACAACATATGCTCCCCAGCTCTCTCTGAGTACTTTTACTACCAAAAAAATAGCTTTCTTATCTTTTTAAGTGTATTTAGCACTGGTGAAAGGTGCCAGATGAAGGGTGTTGAAACTGAAGTTCTGTGGCCTAGAACATGGCCAGAAGCCCTGCCAGCCTCGCAGCAGCAATGGGTCTCTGCCCTCCTGAGGGAGCACATTTGAAGAACTGACAGAGGCCACTCAGCCCTAAAGGGAGTTGCTCCTCCTCTGTTGGACTGAGTCAGTTCCCGTTGTTACAGAAGTTATCACCTGGTATAGGTAGAAAAAGCTAGGCTGACTCCTGTACAATTGCCAAAGTATTTCATTGCCTGATCACACAGACCAGAGAGAACTGATGGACCTTTGGTCTTGCGAATGCATTTACTTCAAAAATATGCAAGAACTTTCTGTATTACTTCCTTTGGTTTTTATTAATCTTCTGAATATAATGGTCTTTGAGTCAAGGTTAAAGCCTAAAATTTTGCACAACTGTGTAAGATTTGTTTTATTTTAGCTCCCTTCCCTAGTTAAAAAAAGTCCATATTCTGGGAACGGAAACACTAACATGGGACTGCAATGCTCCTCATACATCACAGGAAAATGAAAGCCCCTCTTACTGTCAATAGGGCTTTCCCTCAAAATTGATGATGTAGTCTTTGGCTCATATTCACAGCAAACCACCATCTGAAATACGATACCAAGATCATATCCTACTTGTGGAACATACACAGACAAAATAGCCACATTCCTCAAATTAAATGTCCATTGGATGCAAATAGTTTGTCTATTATTCTGTATACCCAGACTGAAAGACTATTGCATTTCACTGATCCTCAGAACCAGAGTATAATCATTAAAAAAATAGCAATTAGTATGCATAAAAACTGTATCTTTCTCATCAAATCATCCCATCTTTTTTCCTCTTTCTTGTACTAACACTCTTCATTTTTACATTCACAGAGAAGTTTGACAGAATTAAATTTTAACTTAATAAATGTTGTTTGTTTTCTTTCAAGCCAAATCAAAGTGCTGGATGGAGAGGATGAGTACTACAAATCATTGTCAGCTGTTGAATCTGTCCCTGAAGATGACAACTTTCTCAGCTCCCCATCTCCTCCTTCTTCTCGAGGTGTGTCTTTTGCTGAAAGTTGAATCTCACTTACTGTATTGA
>NW_008666551.1:0-17998 GCF_000695815.1 Acanthisitta chloris | reverse complement strand
TAATCTCTTCCAATTAACTTTGTGCACGTGTGTTTATATAATATATTAAAAATACCATTCTTTCATCAATTTTGATCTGGGTTTACAGCTGTAAATTGCTGCATTTAGCTGTATTTCTATAAAAAATTTCCAATAAAGGGGAGCAGCACTACCTGTATATGTTGCTGTTGGTAATGGACAGGTTTCTTTAGCACTGAGGTTAGTTTATACAATTCCAACCCCTTCTTTCCTGTTCTCCCCTCCCCCAGCTGCTGTTCCCACCCTGTGCCATCCCTTCTGTTGTGCTGGCACAACTGCTGGTAGAGCTGTGTGAAAAGTAAGAGCAAGGAACTGAACTGCATTAAAAGAACTCTGTACTAAAAATTTTAATTTGGGGTCATAATGAAAATGTTTTGTATTTGATTAGACTGATATTAAACATTATCCTTTATAACTTTCTGTGTTGTGTGTGGCTTTTAACACTACAAAAGTGTGCAGAGTAAACTTATCAAAAATGCAGTTTTCTCAGGTTACCTTACAGATAGTTTTCTTACAAAGTATTAGTCTACTGTAAGTTTAACTTGAAGAATTATTTCACATAGAAGAGGCAAAACAGTTTTAAAGCTAATGTTTCACACACTGCTTCCTACAGTCCCTGTGACTGAAACCATCATTATGACTACTTATTCTTGTTATCCATGCAAATATTTAATTCATTTCCTAACCTCTGTCACTGGGCTCCAGTGATTCCTACACTTCCACAGCTCTCTTGTATGTAGCAGGGGGCAAAAGTCACCTGCAAATTTTTATACTTGCTTTTCCCTTTCTTCCCAAATCCTTAATGAAACAGTATGTAACTGTCTATGGAACACTGAGATTCCTTGCTGGGAACCATTTCTGCGACAGAAGCCAACTATTTCACCTTGCTCTTTAATTTCTGCTCCAGAGACACAGCTTTGATCTGTGGCAGTTCTTTGCTTCTTTTCCATACAAGCTCTTGTCCAAAAATTTTGGAAATTAAAATTCATATTCGCTGCCTTCCACATTTGCTCAAAATAATTCTTTATTTTGAGAAACCATACTGATTAAATCTGACCATGTATCATACAGACCTAATTATGATTTCTGCTTTTATCTCCCCTCCAATGGGCTTGCCCTGCTCTGTACTAACAGGCTGTGTACCTATTGAAGGTACAGTTCACACCTGTTCCTCAAGCTACATAATTTCTTGCTATCAGGGTTCATTGGCATCATTATTTTGACCACAGGACAAGGAAGGATGGCATGAGAAATGAGACCCAAGTGCAGTCAGGGCATCCATAAGCCAGAATAAGGTTCAAAAGATTAAAAGGTAATGAAATAGATGCTTTCATAAAAGCTCTGTTTCTCCTTATAAACACAGAAATTCAGTCAGGCAGGGCAGATGAGGGTGAGCAAAGCATTCCAGGAAGAAAAATTCTTCTCTCATTCTTCACCCAAAATGTGACAGAAAGTTGAAGCTGAAAATTAAAATCCTTCCAGAGATTGAAGCCTTTCAGTTCAGTCCTCACTCTCTTCTGACATACATCTGGGTAAACATACTTTAAAGGCACTTAAGAGCCTTTGAAATTTAGGGATTCCTCAAACAACAGAGAATTGGTGAATAGCTGCAGATGAATTAATAGCATTAAAAAATGCAACTCAAATAGAAATGACAACTAATATGCATGTGTAAAATCAGCTTCCTCACATTTTGTCAAAATGTAACAAGAATTAGTATTTGTTATGATACCTCATCAAAAATAATGTAACTTTTCTTTTCCTCTGCAATGCATAAATTCTCTGTTAATTTATAACATATCTGGATGGAAAATAACATTATTTTTAAATAGTCAAATGACTTACTTGACTCTTACATTGGCATAGATCACACAGTTTTAGCAATATTGATGCTTTATGATTCCATTCTTCCTTTTGAAAAGTACTTGGGAAAATACAGATTTATTATTACAGCAATTCACATTTTTATTATGCATAGTTGGAGTTTATCAGTTATTTTAGTTAAATGGTAGTGAAGTTTCCAGTTAGGTATTGTGTCACCTGATGAAAACCCAACAGTTTATACTGAGTAATACATTACTCTGTGTAGTTCTGTTAATTTCATAAAGAAGTAAGGTAAAGTGAAAAATTATATAGAATTTAGTGAAGCACTTAAGCCAAAGCCTAAGTCCCATTGAAATCAATGAAATTTGGCACATGATTAAGTGCATTGCTGAATGAGGGCCCGACTTAACCACAGCAGCTTCAGAAGGTTAAATAGTAAAGCACAAGCAAAATGCAAACACTCCTTAAGTACATCCCTTAGGTTTCTTCTTTATTCTTCTTCCAATTGTTAAGCTTGTATCAATCTCAGCCATCAGAAATGGACTTCAAAGAGCTTTTAAGCAGTCTTTAATTGCATGAAAAGGGTAAAATACAATATTTCCCTTGTTATATGCAATGCCACAGTCTGAGCCTGCTGTAATTTTTCAAATTAGTTTAATGGCATCGATACTTTTATACTGAAGTTACTATCTAAAAGCTGCTGTTGAGTAATATGTTTTCATTCTTGCTACTTTTTGGCTAAACATTGTGCACAAAGTCAGTCTATGCATTTTATTATTTCCTAACTTCTCTCCCTTTCCTACCATGTTTTTGATCCTTTCACTTTACCCTCACCAGATCACGCCTGTGAGGTAGCCTTGTCTCGCCCTGATTTGAGAGCACTTCTATGCCCTTAGATTGCTCAGAGGCAGAGCCAGGCAGCCACATCCAAACTGGCCAAAGAATTGACCTCCTGTTCCCACATGAGAGATGTGTGTTTGGGTTGATTGATCTGTGTGTGAAGAAAGGGAGTACAGGAGACATGGCAGTGTGATGATCCTGGGCAGTGGAAACATATCAACCTGAGTGTCTTAGATTTTTCTCATTTGGTTTTGATACCATGGAAGCATTGTTCTGATTTATTTCCTTTCATGTATATTATCCTGAAATATTAATGTATTTTGCTTAATAGTTCATAACATATCCTGTTCTTAATATTTTATAAAAGTAAAGAGTTTAAATCCTGTTAGGAAGAAGAAAATTTCTTAGACAGTGTGTAATATATTAAACAGTTTTCAGCAGATGTCAGAGAAAAGGGTGAAGCTCAACAAGGGATTTTAGTAGATTTCTTCTGTAGTCCTTAATGGCACCAGAAACTGGTTCTTGCTGAGGACAATTTCTGCCTTTCAGTTATGGCAGCTTAAAAACTTCTCTCTGTGCCAAAAAAAAAAGTCGGGCAGGGAGCTTTGGGAGATTAGCCCCTTTCATTTGGTAATTTTAAACGTACTTCTGACTTAAACATTTACATCACTTTAGTAACATAAAGGGACCTTAGAATAGGAGTAAATTGCAGCCATCTTAAATTTGCCCCCATTGTGACCTCCCTCACCCATGCACTGTAAGAGTTGTGCAAAGCGCTTTTGTGCACCAAAGGTCTTTTAAGTGGCCTCTATCAGGCTACCCAAGGACTTGTTACTTAGAAGCTTATAAAATATGGCTATAAATAATGTAAAGCTAAAGACTGGGTGGTACTACTATCTATTTTACACCAAATTAAAACTGATGTGAAGTGGGATTTAAGTCCCAATTTTAAAATGACACCTTTTAATAAAAAGTAATGCTATAATTGAATGTTTATCCTTTCCTTTTCTAAGAATTGTAATTGTATAGGGTATTGAGTTTATCATTGTAAGAGTTAGCAATGAGATAAATAGCTGAAGTCTACCATACTCTTATTTCTCATTCCAGTCTTGATTGTCTCAAAACAGAAGGAGAATTTTGAGAGACAGCCAAGCTCTGGTATTTTTAAATATCTTCAGGTTAACCAGATATATATAGTACATACAATTAAAAATAAAGACATATGGTACAAAAGAATCATCCTATGAGAAATGGATGAGTAGTTTTAGTACTGATAGTATGCAAAAGACATGGCATTTACTAAACTTATCCATCCTGCTTTTAACTCTGACAGCAAAATAGGAGAAATAATGTCAATTTGTTAACACTAGAAATAGAGTCTGATAACGTGCCTTGTCTTTAACACTACTCACCCTGGGAGGAGTTGTAGCAGAATGCTTAGTTAACAGAAACTGTTTCTGCTTGACAACAAAGCAGTACTCCCAGACTGACAAAAGTAGCACAGGGTGCTGTGAAAACCAAAGGCTGGGGAGCAATCCTCTGGGTCAGAGCTAAAGATTACAGAACCCGGTGAGAGGCTTTGTGTCTCCTTCATGCTGGGCACTGCAACTGCTAAGGGAGGATGTTGACAATTCATGATAATAGAGCACTGTGTCTTTAAACACAGGCTGATGCCTAACTCATCTTAATGGATTTGTCAAGAATTACTGGGTATTGTTTTATTACATGTATACATCCTATATCAGTCAGAACAGTAAATACATACACTGTGTTATCAGGGAACTGTTTATTGTCATGGGCATGCGGTGATGCTAAAGGACAGAGAAGCAGATAAGAGAAAAACATGTCTTGCAGTGATGTTTCCAGAAACCAGATTACATATTATTGATCAGGCCAGTAATAGATAAATTCCTTGGTTTTGTTTGGCAGGCTTATTTTTTTAATTAAATTGCAGAGAGATATTATTTTTTCAGTAATTTAAGTAGTATTTTATAGGGCAGTTGGCAAATGGAGACAGAAAATGAGTAGATTAATGTTTGCTTTTTTCTGCAAAAGATGCAAGTCCCAGTTTCTGGACCATTAGCAGTGAAAGGTAGGCTTGAAAGTCTCATCTTGATCTCTAAGTGAAAGTAATATCATCACAACAAAGACTGGATGCCACCTATTGGGCTGGAGGTCACTGCTGGGGGAGAGGCAGGACAGCCTGACAGGGCTGTTTCAACTTGTTGCGCTACTGATCATGGCAAGTCTCTGATGGAGACCCACCTAAACCTGCAGTAGCAGTACTGGGGCCCCATGCTGGCTAATGCACTGGTGGGGATGGTTGAAGCCAGGATGGAGTAGCAGAGTCTCAAGGTTTGGTGGAAGTAGGTGCTGGAGTACAGCATTCCCAGGAATGTATGGCCAGAAAATGGTGACACAGAGAGGCTACACCAGGGCACCTAGCAAAAAGAGAGGAGCAGAGAACAGGTACTTCCACCACATTATGTGACATAGTTTATTCAGTGGTTTTTGTTCTTGCTGCTGCTCCCTGTTATGAGCAACAAATTAACACACTTATGCAACTGGAGAGATTATGTAAAGGCTTCTATGACAAAACAGCTCTTACTGAGATCACAAAAGCTTTGAAACAGAAACTTTTGGGTTTGCGATTTCTCTTGCCCCAGGAATGAGCACTCCTCAGTGCTATTGCAAGAAAAAAAAATTAAAAATAATCTGTTAATGTCATAAAATTCCCAACAATCTAAGATGCCAAATTCCTATACAGATTTCTAAGACTGCTAAATGCTGTAGTTGAAACAAGAGAAGCAGCTCAGTCCATCAATTCATACAGCTGAGACTTGGGACAAGACAGTATATTAACTATACTGTTCAAGTTTGCCTTTGTGCCTCAAGATGAAAGTAAGCTGTAAAGGAAGAAAAGTATGAATGTAACCAGTGTTCTTTATGTTCATGTTCCTTAGGATTAGTTTGATGGAAGTTTACATCCAAATTCAAAGATAAATGCTGTACTTAATGCAGGCACGGACTTCATTTATTCTATTAATGGACCTGTTATGAATGTTTTGAAAGAAAAACAAAATGTGAGGCTTCATAAAACTGTATCTTTTGATAACTTGTATTACAATCTCCAGCATTTTCAAATCAGTACAGATTTACAGCTGAATCCCAATTGGAAATTGGTATTGATTGATTACATCGCTCATTTAACATTCCAGCATGCTGCAACAATAATGCAACAGCCTGTGATAAAATAGGATATGATCTAACAGGACATGACCGATGGGATGAGAGCAGAACGCTGGGTTTGCTAGTAGTGCTGTGCAGTAGCTCAGATTGGCATCTTGTGTGCTTTGATTGTTCATTTCATTTTACTGTCATCCTACTGAGTTAACATTTTAAAAGACACAGCGTTTTTCCATCTGTAAGTCATGGAAAGACAGATGGATATGGAGAATCTCCACCTACAGCTCCTTGACTGAATGCCACTGCCCACTTAGTGGTAGAGAAATCCCTTCTGGAGAATTAGAATGTCCTTAAATATGTTATATTGTGATAGGCTTTTTTAATATTAGAACTTACAGATATTTGTAATTCTTTTCTTAATGAGCACAAGTAAAACAAACTGGTTCTTATCAACATAGCTGCTATATATAAACACTGCTTCTGTTACACTGAAGTTAATCCCCAGTCCTGTTGCAAGAAACTCATCCTTATTAAAGTAACATTAAGAGCTTCTTTTTATTGATCTGCTCCTTTCACTTAATGATAGGAACTTACTGATGTTTTAGTAATAACCTTGCAAGCTTTATCTCATTTTACTTCAATGTGTGTTACAGAGAGATGCTATGGAAACTAACTTAGCATAAACATTTTGCAGATGTCTTTAAAGGTTAGGGAAAAAAAGATCTAGTTGCACTGCATGTTAACAAAGATGGCTGAAAAACTACAAGATAAAAGAGAGCCTCTAGTATGAACATCAAAGAATTGTTAATGACAAGAAATACCATTAGGGTTAGCATCCCTTTTGTTTCAGCCCCCTCACACCTGCAGTGTGTTGCAGATTCTGTCTTTGTTGGCACATCTGAATTACTTCCATTAGCATTTATAGAAAAGTGGCTGCAAAACAACAGAAATGTACTCCTGGTTTTCTCTGTTGCTCCAAAAAGTCAGATATTAGGTTCTCTGTGGGTTTCCTTCAAGGTACAGTATCTTATTGTAAAGGAGACTATAGAGCCAGGATTCCGTTGATTGCAAATGAGCTGGGTTGAAAGGAGAGGGGAGCTTTTGATACTGCTAGAGAACTAATATAAGCAACTACAAGAAGCACACATAAGAAGCTCAGACATTAGCAATAGCAAAATCAGAGCGTGAAATTCAGATTAGCCCTCCACAGGCTGTGAGAGGGAGGGGGTATTGGAAGACTTGGCATGGCTAAAGGTGTAACCTGTTTCATTTGGCCCCTGAAAATTTTTAACAGATGGTGGGACCAGCTGTCTTTTTCAGCCATTTAATAAACTCTTCGGTGGTAACAGTTTGGGAAGTGGGGGGTTTTGAGTTTTAGGCCAGAGGAAAAAATAAAGAAATCTGTCCCGATTGTCTTTGCCAAATAGAGAAGTCTGGAAACATTATGAAAAGTTAAAGTGAAAAATCTAATTGATGATACTGTCCTGATTATCCATTTCAACAGAAGAGGGAAAAAAGAACTGCTAGTGCCCAAGTGGACCAGTGCATTAAAAAAATGCCTATTATGTTGTTATCTTTATCTGTCATTTTAATTTCAGCTCTTGCAAAGAGGCACATAATGAGAAATTTAAAATGAACTGTGGAATGAGAAACTGTCTTACTTTCTGAGACATGATACTGTGTCAAAGTAACAGGCAGGGTGATCTTTTATATTAACATCAAAAGTACATCTTGGCTAAAATCAGGTTTACACAGTCTGCCCAGGTGAGTACAGCAGTCAATGAACTTATCCTGACTTGCATAACACAGTGGTATAAAATGACAATAAACTGCCATTTTAGAAAGATAAAATGCTCAGGTTCTCATAAGAACCTTAGTGATATGTGGAATTTTATTTATTATGAGAGTTTACAAAAAAATTCACTTCAACTCTATTTCTTCAGTTAAATTAATTTTTTTAAATTAACATTTCCAACACAACACTTAAATGGCAACTCTCAATTATATGAGATGTTTTATTTAAAAAGCATGTCTAGTGTCTTTGAACAGAACAGTTCTTTTTGCACATTTACATGCTACCCAGCTGAGCAGCCAACCCTTCCATTTGACAAGGGCTTTGTTCTGCCTACAGGCCTATTATAAGCCCTAGATTGTTTGCCCTTAATAAATTGCAACAATAAGACAGAAACCTTTTTCAGGTTAAGAGAAATAAAACACATTGCCTACATAGCAAAGCATATGAAGTTTAATAATGGCAACAGAAACATATCTACTAAATCTCATTTGCTTTGCTCCCAGATCACTGCGGTTAAGATAGCACAGGAAGGTTAGCATCTTGCCATGCATCAACAAAAGATTAAAGAAAACAACAGTGGGACAAAACAACTCTAGCTACAGAATGGGGTTTTCTTCACAATATAAAATCATGCTGAATGCTGTGTAAAGAGACTGACTAGTGGGAACTAAACGGAAAGAAATATGAACATGATTAAAAGTAGAGCAGAAAAATGTTTTTAACTGAAACGAAATGTGATTTCATATTAGCAAGAGGAAGAAAAAAGAGTGGCAATTATTCAGATTGAAGAATTTATACTACTCTCTCATGCGTTGGTGTGTGCCTGCTCACGTTGCCTTTCAGGCCTCCACTGAATCACAAAGCCCCAACAATTTGCTTTTATAGCAGCTAATGGGCATTCTTCTGTGGCTCAAGTGCTGGTGGGGAACTTGTGAGCTTAAACAAGATTGTTAAGCCCTGTTTCTGAGGCCCCAGTGGTAACATTCAGCTGTCAGCTGTGTTGTGTTTGCTGAGATTGTTAGAAATGGCTACCTCTGTTGAACTTAGATCTGCATGTTTTCTCACTTAAGCTGGAAATCCCCGACGATTTTTAGAGTATACTTGCAACCTATGGAGCAAATAGGAAGTAAAGTGCAAAAAGGACAACACTCTGGACTCCGCATGCAACAGTACCATTCAAGAAGGTGAACATACCTGTCATTAAACCACTTGATATAGGCAATTTAAAATAGCTTTTTTCTGTTAGAAACTCTTCAGGAACTCAGCACAGTGTTTTCAGACAGAAATTCCAGGCACTGTTCCATTTATAGTTTACATTTTTGAAATTTTTTTATTTTTTTTAAAATTTGCAGATGGAAGTTCTGAGGATAGAAGTATTTCTTTGCTTTGATACTAAGAGAAGTACACTTAGTACTTGGAAATGTTGCTGACAAGCTAAAAGCACAGTGATATAAACTTTCAAAGGAAATGTAGTGTTTATGACAGATATTGATTTGGCAGAGTTAAAGGCTACTTTCCTTTCTTTTAAGGTATTTTTGAGCTCTGGACAGTTCTCTGAGGACTATTAGGTATTATCTTGGGAATGTTCAGTATTTCCTACTGAAATTTCCCCTACCTTTTCTTCTGCTTGGTCGAAACATGTAGGAAACATCACTACCACCCTGCTTTCACAGGAAGGGGGAAGTGAAGATCAAGGTGGTCATGGTTTTTCTCTCTGTCTTCTTTTGTGTCAAAAAGA
This sequence comes from Acanthisitta chloris, assembly GCF_000695815.1. Classification (NCBI taxonomy): domain Eukaryota; kingdom Metazoa; phylum Chordata; class Aves; order Passeriformes; family Acanthisittidae; genus Acanthisitta; species Acanthisitta chloris. The sequence continues at coordinate 8,597 of NW_008666551.1, read as the reverse complement.
ATTAGAGGTGGATTCCTCATTGTCTGTGCCACAGTGCAGTGCCAAGGTGCCAGCTTCACTGCTTCTTCCAACTGCTGCACAGAACCAAAGGGAGAGCATGTCATTTGTTATTTCTGAGAGGGCAAAGCTTTCCTGGTTTACCCAGTGGCTTCCTACAGTGTTCATCTCTGCTGTATCCAATTGCTGGGTGACATTTGGAAGAGGAATTTAAAAGGATGGACAGGAAGAGACAGGTATTAATGGTCTCTGATAAGGGAAGAATTAATAGACTTGGGAAAAATGGAGTAGAAAACCTCTATGAGAGAGACTTAGAAGAAAAGAGAGGAAGCTACCTGACATGAACAACTAGGTTTAATAATTTAATTTAGTAAAGTTTGAAGATTATCTTCATCGCTTACTATAATAAAGCATTAAATTGCTTTGCAGAGTGTCTTAAGATGCATGTAACACCTGTGCTAGAAAACCACATTAAGATGCTTGGAAGCTTCTCAGGAAGGCGAGTGGTATAGTTACTGTGGCTAGAAGTAAGTTTGTTTAGAACAGAAAATTACAAAGGGAGTAGTAATTGGAATGCCAAAACTAAGGGCAAATAAAATGTATCAGGTATAAAATTCCTAGCTTTCTGCAATAGGAAATTGCCATGATATTGCAATGAGTATCTTAAGATCTGGTTCCCCTTTCAAAAATCACCCAAAAAATCTTCAGTTTTTGATGATGATTCTCAAACTAAAGCATCTTTTTTTCTAGGTCTGCAGTACTTAAACCATTAAACCCATTATCTTCTATAAATCTACTATAAGCTTTGGAAAAAGATAGTTCCTGCCTTAAGTTTACAGAAAATACCAGAACAAGAATTAGAAAAGAAAATCTGGAATTATTGAGTTTTTAAAAACAGTAATTGTTCAGTGTGTTAGAAATTTAGTAGTTTGAACTCCAGAGAGATAGCCTACTGAATAGGTGATAAAAATCCTAGGTAGGTGATAAATAGTATATTTAATTAGCAAATACTTCTCCAAACATCCCTCTATTAATATGCTATTAGATGGCTTGATGTAAATAGTTTTGTTGTGATTTATCCTTCGTATTTATAAGCATATTGAAGCAAAAATAATAGTAATCCTTCACCTGAGGAGTTTGTTTTCTTCTCTATGAATGATACAGTCTAAAAAACAACTTATTTTTCCCATACTTTTCCTGGAGTTCATTATATTGCAAGAAATTATTTGCTTCTTTAGACAAATTGCACAGAAATTGATATCTCTGGATATTTCTAACATGCATTTATGTTTTCACCTTCAAATTAAGCAGACCAAGAGATCAAAATATATCACTTTGATTTTTCCAGCCCAAATCTTGTAAATATCCATGCTTCACTGAAATATCTAAATATAGATACTATTATTTTCTCCATACATAAAGATCTCAGAGGTTTATAGCCCATTTACAATCAAATACATAATCTCTCTGCTCAGCCAGACTAAATCTGGGCACTCCCATTAAAATCACACCGGTTTTGGTTTTGACAAAATAACTAATCAGTAGCTGGAAAATGGTGTTTAACAGTAGCTCACGTATAGTCTCAGAGGCAGGATTACAAGTTGTTCTCACTATCCTGTGAGTCTTCAGTTAGCTCTTTGAATATCAATGTCTCGTGATAAATTGCAACAAAACCTGGATTGAAATTTAGGACACATGGGAAGGGTCCTGAACAAGGGATAGATAGAAATAATCTTCTGCCTCCTCTGAATTGTTCTGAGTGGTCAAGAGTGAAAAATACCCCAAACTTTCATTCCTCTTTGGTACTTTCCAGACTTCCATGATGTGAACATGCTCATAAATAATTGCCTATCAGACTGTTAGAGGGAACCAGCCAAACATGGATCAACAAGGATCTGGTAAGGTAAAAAGCAGTGTCCCAAAACTTGGCTGATCCAGCAGTATGATTGTGTGTTTGTGCCTCATATATTTGCAGAGCATCAGATTCTTCATAGCCAGGAAACAGTGATGGCCACAAAGCTCTTCCTTTTGTTAAATCAAACTCTGAAATGTGCATTACATACAATGCTACCATAGCTCAGCTGTTCTGCACCCAGCAGAAGGCAGTGGAGACAACCACGTGCTATAGATCTACATTCACTGTGCTTGATCTTGCTACACAGTGGTAGAAGGATTCACTGGAAAAGGCTGGTGGAACACTGACTGGTGGGAGGAGAAAACTGGCGTAGAGAGAGGGTCTACTTGAGGTGGAGGAAAATTAGCTCTTCTAACTGCTGCCATGTGTGAGATCAAGGAAATATAGATAGTAGCATTACTTAATTCCCAAAGTTGTGTCAGAAGCAAAGCTTGCAGGCCTTTCTGCAGGGGAGGTCATCACCACTGAGAGTGGTTGTTTTGATGATTAGCAAGTGAAACTAAAGCCTTGGACAGAATCCTGTAGTGAAGAGTTTGCTGAAGCAGAGGAAGGATGGGCTGTAAAAGTAAGCAAGTATCTAGTTACTTCTGCTCAGTATATTCAGCATTTGAGTTATAAAGGCACACTTCACTGTTCAGTACAGCCCACCTAATATGTATTTTGTCTTTGTAAAGCAAGGGTCTGTTTTTGTATTTTTCTATCCTCTAATCATTGTCCACGAGGAAGAGCAGAAAGACAGGTATTGTTGGCATGTTGGCTTATTTATCAATTTGCATAGGCTGGATATTTGTCTCCTAACTGCCTCCACGCAGTCTCATTGCTGCCCCTCTGCCTGTCCCAGGTTATCTGGGCTTTACTCTTCATCTGTCTATTCCACAGAAAGATCAACATCTCATAATTCAAAGTTGCTAAGAGAGTGTACAAGTGTCAGAAGAGACTGACATGAAATCAGGGGGATAGGAGGGATATAAGGAAGAGTCTGGATTCTGTAAGGGGAATGAGGTGGAGCATTGTACTATATGGTCCCAAGTTGTGTGCCTCTGCTCATCAGTCCAACTCCCTGCTCTTCAGTAGGGTTAATATATGATACAAGATAAGGTATGTGGTGCCCCGTGTTGCCTTTGGTAAGAATGCAAGAGTAACGTAGTGTTTCTTTTTAGAGGAGTTGTGAAGATAAATGCTTTAAAGATGATGTGCTCATAGTGACTAAAGCTCCTCCCAATGCACTCACAGTGCAGTTCGTCCACCTTCTTACTCGGGGCTGTCACAAGATTTTGCTGGTTGTTCCAATTCCCATATTTCCCTCCAGCTTGACAGCTACACTTCTGTTACTCAGAAAAATATCCTGAACATTCCCCACACACCTGGCTGCTATATCCTTACATACCCTGTCACTGGTAAACTTGGCAAGTTGACAGAAGTTTACAAAAAGAAGAAAGGGAAACTGTGAAAAATAATTGCTTTACTGGCTGGTGGCAGGAGAGAACAGGGAAGTGGAGACAGAGTTTCCACCCCTTATCTAGGTTGAATGTATATATGGGTTGAGTGTCAGAGGTGGCTGTATATGCCTGTGTAGAGTGAAATGTTATTTTAGCCAAAAAAGAACACCCCACAGAGATGAAAACAGCTTTAATCAATCACTCAGAGCAGAGTGAACCATCCCATTCATCTTGGTATTCTCATGATCAGTGACCCCAGCATTGGCGTGTGTGAGTCCATGCTCATTCTTAGCTTCTCCAGTCAGTCTCGGCACTGATGTGGTGCCTGCTCAGAAGTTACCTTTTCTCTCCACATAAATGGTTAGCCTTTTGCTTCTGACCCCTCCAAAATGCTGGCTTGCATACAGACATCTGACCAGTAGTGTTAGTTCAGGGTCTGTGTGGCTACGTTTCCTTTTTCCTACATCCCTTCTCTGCTGCTTTCCAGTTGTTAGTGCTTTACGTGGAGCACTGTAAATAGTGTGTAAGTGATAGCAGAGCAGCATATACCAAAGGAAAGAACAAAACTGACTGGATCGTGCTATTTCTAAGTATTTGTAAGAAAATACTGTTCAGCTGGAGCTTGTCTGACTGGTAGAGCAACAATAGACTGAAGAAGTGATTAGTTTTATAGGTAATTGATCAAAATCCCTGTGAGGGCTATAAAGTAGAGAGCAGCAACTGAACTGAGGACCAGTGAGACATATGGTATCTAAATTAACAGCATAGGATCTTCCAGGAGGAGGTCATCAGGGTATCAGAAGGCCAAGGCAGAAACTTCATTTTGTCTCTTTCTTCATTAAATTCCTGAGATACAGGAATGCTGTACTAATATGGAAAACAGATCAAACTGGAGATGTAATGCTTTCTCTTGAGTCTTTGCTATAGAGTTTAATGGAAGGCTATGCACATCACTACAACTACCTCTAACCTCACTCTGTGCTTTTCTAAAACTTGATTTAAGAGGGATTTTGATTACTATGTTCTCTGGTAAACAATTTTACTTCTGGAATGTAAATTACCTTACCCTTAATTTAGAGCTAAGTAAATGAGAACAGGCAGAGTAATTCATAAATCAACTGATAACTATATCTCATTAAAGAGAATCATTGGCACTATAGAGCAGCTTCTTTCTGAATCAGTCCATGTGCCAAGTGCACTTAGCATGTGTAGTGACGGAAGTGGGAAAAAGTAGCAAATCATGAGCCCAGTTCAGTTTTTATGGGCATCCATTCCACTGAGTCCTGTAAGAATGCTGACAGGAATAGAATATTATTTTTCAGCCCCACACTCCAGTGCATTGATAAGGATGAAGCATTTTATGAAGCTAGTCTGATGACACTGATGAAATTGCATGACTTTGCGTTTGGGTTTTTTCCCTCCAGACTTTCTTAATTTGAGAAATTTGGAAAATGGTTCTTTGTGGTTTAGTGTCACCTCCTAAAAAGCAGTGGTTTTCAATCAGAGATGTCTGTATCATTTGGGCATTGGAGTGCCAGCACTGTAGCATTATAGTATCACTCTTATTTCAAAGTGTAAGGAATAGGTTGTTTAGACTAAGAATACATTTACATTTTATTGCATTATCTGTGCCTTGCCATGGACCGTTCTCTCATATGTAATATGTGATTCTCTCAGCTCAATGCTAGTGGAGGCTCCCTTCCTGAATTAGGAAAATAGGAATGTGAGATTTACTGAGGGAGAGAAGCCAAAAAGTGTACCCATTTGAAGATCTCTCTTTTCTTCCTCCCTCTATCTCAGAGGTTCCAGAAGTGTGAGGAAAAACAATACTGTTCCTTAGACTGGATCAGGAGTCAGGGCCATGCTGACACTCATCTTTGAGGGGAATATCCTTCCTCCTCTTCTTGCCCTGGGTTCTCAAACAGCTGGTCAAGCTGTTTGCCCCTGAGCAGTGGGGTCTGATTGAAGAGAGAAGTGAAATGTGATTTATTCCCAGATTAGGGTTGTTTGCTTTGGTTTGGCATGGCCAGACAGCCAGCAGGAGGTACCTGCCTTGGCCAGTGCTCCTGACATTTCAGCTGAGCTGGAGTAAATTGTTTAAGTGTTTAGTGAGGAGCAGCCTGATAATCTATGTGCAGAACTGAGGTAAGGAGCTCCTCTTTCCAAACCTGGAACAGTTTTGTGTATGGCAATGGTTGTTCCCTTTTTGAAAAATGGGAAAGAAGCTGACTGTAGTGCATAGGAGTATGATGAGAATGAATTCCCATTTCTATAGTTCTGTGAGGATGGAAAGCATAATAAAAGCATTGCATACATTTGAAATAATTTTATTGATAGTGTTTTTATTTTCAGAATTGGAGGGAGGTGAATTTATGTTTGGGTAGTTCACATAATTTATGCACTTACTTATTTATATACTATTCTGCACCATTTAAGGCATCAAGTTATGAAATGACACAGAAACATACTGTGCACTGCTTTCCTAAGAAGAATCTTCTGCCAGTCTACGAGGGCAGTGTTCAGCTAAGCAGAGATAAGTCATTTCAAAATTGTAATTGAAGCTTTCCCCAATCTTTCATTGGGATCCTGGACCTGTGGTGGCAGCCGAGAAGACTGGTATTTTTTCAAACAACCTCTCAATTTGGAAATTGTTTTTTTCTAGGTTGCTCTCAAAAACTCTCTCCCTGTTGGAGGCACTCAGCTATGTCATGGCTGATAGCCACAGAAGACTGCCTTTCACTAGCATGTATGTATTACTGGAACAAGCTACTTTAAAAGCATTATACAGAGAGGGGCCTCAGATTATCTCCCTTGGTGTGAAGACAGTATCTCTTACCTAACACACCTTCAATGCCATAGCCATGTCCCATATCTGTTTTGACCCTCACAATCCCACTATTGGGATTTTTCCTCCTGTCTCTCTCTTTTTTTTTTTTTTGTCCCCAGCTAAGGTAGAGTTGTTGAAGAGTTTGGATAGAGCATTTGCATCTTGTAAGAAAGATGATGGAATTTTTTTAATACATTCTTCTTCAGTAGTCTTTGAAGAATATGTTGTTTCAAAAGTGGTTCTTGAAATACGGAAAAATATTGCCATTAGAAAATACTTAATCTTCTCTGTACCGAAATGTTCTAAAATTACAGCACAAGTTCATTAAGTAACAGGTGTAATTTTACAGTGTTGGATTAATCCATTCAGCCAAATCAATAGGAATGTGGCAGCCAGATGATCTTCCAATATTTATGTGTAGATTGAACAATGATCTTTCTGGATAAGCTGCTGTTTCCAGTTCTAACACAGTATAGACACAGACAGCTGTTTAATTTGTCAATAAATATACTAAGTAACTAAAATTAATTACCAGGAGACCCAGTTTTTAGATAATTTACTCTGTAGTTAAAAGGAGACAAATAACAATTTTAATACCTTTTCATTCCATACTGAATCATTGCAACACGAAAAAAAAGAATGGCTCTATGTATCTGTGTCATAAAATGAAATGTTCCCACCCAATCTTCCACAAACAAATGCATTCTACCAAAAATACAGAGGCTTTTGTACCTAATGTTTCCCCAAATGAGAGGACAAGCAGGGTGCACACAGCAGATCCTTTTCAGCTGCTCACCAGTCTTGGCTTGCTTTCCATTTTATAGAAGTCCATTTCTAGCTCTTAGAGTCATGACGAAAATGCAGCCATGTATGCCAGAGGCAGAAAGGCGTTTCCAGAGAGTTTTAAATTATCATTTTGAACTTATAAGAGTCTCAGGCATTCCAAGAGGAGCCAAGAATAACACTTTCAATATTGTTATGATTAAGAGTCTGACTCTTTTTTTAAAGTATGGAAGCAAGGGAAGGAAGTATATCCAAAAATATTCACCAGTGTTCCCTAAGACAGGAGGAGGAGTCACTAAGGGCCAGCCAAGGAGGGAGCAGAAAATGAATACATTAAGATATTTAAACCTTTGACAACAGGCAGTAAAACTTTGTGAGGCATAAAATTTGTTCTACTTTTCTTAAAGAGCAGCTCAGCTTTCAGAAGTTTGGGAAATCCTCTATGTGAATCCTTTGTGAAATCCACACCTAGACTGGAAGTGCTGAGGCAAGTCTTTAAATCCTAAATATGCCTTTACATGTGCCGATCTTGTCTAAGGGTTTGCATTTTTCCTTTATGCACAGAAAAAAACCACAGGAGATGCCATAGCAGTTTCTAATCTTTCTTTTAATTTACTGATGTTCAAATTACACTTAGTTAAAATGTAGGAGATAAAATTGTGTTAAAACTGTTTGTTGGTAATCTGAAGCCAAAACAGCATATACACTAGCACGTTAAAGATATGAACTGGTGGCTTCTTTATTATGCCAGTCATGTTGCCTACTCTAAAAATGTGAATAATCTGAATTAAATAAAAATAATATTAATGGCACATAACTCGGAACTGTTGACAGTGTATCCACACATGCTTGGAACTGTACACCTACATTAATCTACTTTCTGGTGAAACTTCCTGCTGTTGTGGATAGATGGTTTCTGTAAGTCTTTAAACTAGGCAGAACAAGGGATGGTGTGAAGACACTGCCTTTTGGAGCAAGATAATTAAAGTCTGTTCAGGTTTCAATTCTGCCACACTCTCATGGACAACTTGACTAGAAGACTGGGCTGAATCTTAAAAATGCTCCTGTTTCTGATTTGTTGTTACAATTGCTATAAAACCTGTATTTCATTGAAGGCAATCCCAGATCCCCGGGCTGGGGACAGGCAGGTGGTCAGAGCCCATCCAGGCTCCCAGGGTCACTCATGGCTGTGGTGGAAGAGCTGAAGGACTGGGGGGCTCACAGGAGGGACTGAGGAGTTTCTGGCAGGGGACTGCAAAGGTCTTGGGAGGAACTGTGCATGTCATGAGAGGACCTGGCAGTGGCAGTGTGAGCCGGGACAGGCTCTGGGGTAGGCTCCAGAATGAGGTGCTTGGGGCCCAGGAGGCGGAGGCACAGCAGAAACCATGGAGTGGACCTCTGGCACACAAGCAGCTGTTATTCCCGAGTACTTTTTTCTCTACTACCCGCATTCGACCCAAAGTCCACAGAGCCATCCATGGAGAGACAGCCACTCTGGTACGCCTGAGTTTGAAAAATCCTGGTTTTGAAGACACCTGTCTGTGCAGATGGTGATGGTGACTCATACTTTACGTGCACTGGGTTTAAACCTACAGTAAGCATCCAGCCCAGCGCAGCCCGAGCTCCCTGGGCGCGG
>NW_008666550.1:36259-36570 GCF_000695815.1 Acanthisitta chloris | reverse complement strand
AGGGGCGCGGGCGGGCCCGGAGCAGTCGTAGGGCCTGGACCACCGTGTTCATCCTGGTGCTTTGTGGTTAGAGAATGACTCGTTTTGTTTCTTTTTTTCCCTTTCTTAGAGAAGCTGTTTGGATCGGATTCGTCATGGTCTCCAAGGAGTGAGTGCGGTGTCACAAAGGTCCTATGCTGATCAAGGTAAATCATTGTGGATTTTGGGCTTAAAAACCCCAAGCCATGCCCGCAAAAACCAAAACAGAAGTCGAAGGTTGGAAATCAGACTTCAGGTGGTGGTGGAATGCGTGTGAGGTGAAAAAGTGTGGC
>NW_008666550.1:32749-36240 GCF_000695815.1 Acanthisitta chloris | reverse complement strand
AATTTGATTTCAAGTGGAAGCTGTAAATAGAAGCTGAACTTTACCATCGATGTTGTTATGTTATATAATGGATATTCCTGATATTGTAGTTATAAGATACAAACTAGGTACAGAGTTCGTAGCTTCAGCTGCTTTACAATCAATAGAAGTTACTTAGTTTCTTTATTTGGGCCATATATTCCCCCTTATAAACAACTGATTGTGTGATTCAGTAAGTTTTATCTTTTGCACTAAATATCAATGGAAACGGTTGGAAAAATGTTATAACAGACTGTTGAGACATCCTGGGTTATGTTCTTAGAGGATTTGTAGCATGGGGAATTCAGTTTTATTTCGGTTAAAATGTCATTTTATATTGTTTTCCTTGGGAAATCTAAGACTGATTTAATTGCAGAATGAATACCCTCACACCACATTTCCCTTCCTCCAGGAAGTTACTTTCAGATCTGAAATGTAACTTATCTTAACCTAATTTATTAATTTGCATAATTTTTAATAGTTACTTTGCTTCTTTTTAGAAGAAAAAACATTTTCAAACATGAATTATTATACATTATTGTATAATAATAATACACATTGATTCTAGTAATACACATATTATTATACAATAAAATTTAAATTGCTGTAACAAAAATAACCCAGATGTTCTATGTTTTAGTTGATGCCGATGTCACAGTTATTGGCTCTGGTCCTGGAGGATATGTTGCTGCTATCAAAGCAGCTCAGCTTGGATTTAAGGTGAGACCTCACTTAAAGAGCAGAGTTGTCATTCAGGTGAACTTGAAAGGTGTTTGTGTGATGCTGTAATTCTTCTGTCACATCTTGTGCCATCAGCTGCTGTTGAGCTGTCAGTAATCTTTCCTTACCTTGCTCACCCAGGTTATACAGTTTGAAATAGAATGTGGTGGTGTTACTGTCCATAGCCCTACTGACAGAACTGCTTAGGACAGTTTGCTTTCTGCTGAAAGTGGTAACTGAGGTGGCTTTTACTCTGGTGAAAGAGAGGTTGGGAAAACAGTGCTACAAAGGAATTTCTCTTTCAACGAAGTGGAACAAAAAGGGACAATGGCTGACAAAAAGGCCAGTGGAAAACTCTCCTGAAGAACAGACTGAGGGAACTTAAGGGGGGAAAAAGCAATATTCAACTGATGCTTTTTGAATGTGAGTAGAGGAATTCCATTGCCATGTGACAATTTTAGAGGCAATGCAGAAATACTGTAGCATCTTACTTAGGTTTATTTATGTTGTATTTATGTACATGTGTTTATGTTTATCTCTGTTGTTCTGCTGGTTGCCTTTGAATGCCCTTCAGAAGACTGTGTACTAATGAAGTGTCATTTAATTAAGTATTGTGAGAGTTACATGTGCTGTGTAAGTTCATGTTTGATTATCCAATTTTTGTGGCTGGCTGTATGCCAGCTTTCCTTGGAACAATGCTGTCCTTGAGTCCTTCATATCTGTGATTGACAATAGGATACCATACACAAGGAGGTTTGAAAGTGCCCTGGATTCTGGTTTTCATCACAGCAACAAATAATCTTGTTATGCTGCTTCACAGCTAGTCAGAGAGGCCAAAATACTTGGATGTACTTGCAGGGGTTATTTGTAGCACTGAATAAACATGGAGAATGTTTTTGGTGTCCTTGAGGAAAGTAAGGAGATCTTTTTATGAGACTGGTAAAAGGATAGATATAGATAGGTTCTTCCATGGATGGTGTAACTATAGCTGAGTCTGCTCCACTGAATTACTGAACTTCAGCCTTCAATTTTCGTGCTGCATCTGCTGGCACAAGCATAAAGTCCTTGTCCACCACATCATCCCATGTCCATTGTCCACCACAACATCCCATGTTATTGCCACCAGTGTTCTCTGGGCATTGGCTTTCCAACAGCTCTGCTTGGCCTTGTTGGTGAAGTTGGTGTAAAGGGGATGAGACAGAACCTCCTGATGGGGTAAAGGTAGGAGCAGTCTGGTGCTGTTCAATCCACAGTACTGCTTTGAAAGCCCTTGGATCATGTTCCATGTCTTCCTGTGCTTCCAGCAGGAGGAAGGGTAGATAAAGGATCAGGATGTCTCTAAGTGTTCCTATGATGTGATGAATTCTGCTCTTAGTGTTGCTGTCACCACTACCCTAGCACAGAAGCAGCAGTTTCAAGAAGTGAAAGGCTTTCACCTCGCTCCTCACTTCTCAGCAAACTGGAGCTCTTAAGAGTATAAACCAAGGAAGGATTATTTTGAGCATGTGTGCACCTTGCAAAGGAGGAGATGCCAGTGCTGCTTCTATAAAAACAGTACTCTGTCCCCTGCCAAGTGATCTGGTTTTACATGAAGTTTTGTCAGTTGTTTTTGTCCTTTGCACAGTTTGATGTGGACAAGTTGATGAGAATGAGATGAAACATTTTCCATTCCTGTTGGTATCGACCTTATTTTTGTTTGGTTTTGCTTTACTTGATTTTGATTTTTTTTTTTTTTCTTTATACATACTGGCAAAATTTTAGACCAGTGGGTCTTACAGTGTGTTCAGAGGGGCAGATGGTTGTGGCTTGGGTGTTCTGTTTTGTTTTCTTTAAAGCAATGATTACTTCATGAGTTTTTAACCTGTGCCAGTTCATTTATCTGGTGTTGGCTTATTTTTAGGAATCTTTTGCATGATTGACATTTTTTTCTTTTGCTTTCTGTAGTTTTTTCCTATAATTGTAAGGGCAATATTTGTCACTGAACGGAGTGTTGTATTTATTGGAGGCAACTCTGTAGCTTTTCGAAGTAGAACAGCACTTAAAGTTGTATGAGTGATGTAGTGGGGAATGTGGCTCTCTTCTGGTAGAGGATTTGGTTGCAAAGAGCTATTTTGTGGGTTTTAAGTTAGGAAAAAGATGAGGAAGGGGAAATCTGAGCCACAAAGTAAATACAGGCATGAAATTAATGAGACACTTGTAGAGGGAGAGTTACTAGACAATTGCCTGGTTCTTGTCATGAGTTCTAAACTGTGAGATATCCCATAAGGAAATGGTAGCATAGTATTACTAAACAAATTCTTTTTCCCCCTGTGCTTTTTCCTCAGACTGTCTGTGTAGAGAAAAATGCAACGTTAGGTGGAACCTGTTTGAATGTTGGATGTATTCCATCCAAGGTAGGTGTCTGGTTTGTTATAACAACAGCAGCATTATGCATCACTTGGAAGAAGATGGAGAAGGATTTCTCAGGATGTAAACCAATTGAGCTGAGGATACAAATAAACATGAGTAACACAAAGGGTTAAAATGTTGTTTGCTGCTTCTGTTTCTCAATAGAAATGTTCTGTTTATAAATTTTATTTTGTGGGCCTTCCCAGATGAGGGAAGGTGAGCATGAAAACTCACTGAGCTGTTGAGTCTGTATTGGAACCAGCAATCACTACTGTTTCAGGTGGTTGTACCTCTTGTACCATAGGAAGTTCTTGATCTCCTCATATCAGTTTCTTCAAAATAAACCTGTAGTTCTGTCTTAAGAT
>NW_008666550.1:17799-32723 GCF_000695815.1 Acanthisitta chloris | reverse complement strand
GAAAGTAAATTAAATCAGAGGGAGAGATGCACCCCTGAAAAATCCACTCTGGATTTGGTTGGCTGCACCATGCTTGGAAGAGACCTGTCTCTCTCCATTGACTGTAGCAAGATTGTGGTTGATTAGCTGTTGAAATATTCATCTGAGCTATATCAGTATTGTCACCAGCCTCAAAGATGGCCTGGAGGGTAGGGCTGGTAGTGCTTGTGTGGAGTGATGCGGGTGGGGAAAGAAATGCACCCTGAAGGAAAGGAGAAGCAAGAAAAAGTTCAGAACCTAATGTTTCACACTATCAGTCCCATTCTAAGTGATTTCAGACCTAGGCCCTGGTAAGGACAGGGCTCTTGCCTCCATAGCACCCAGCAGGTGAAGGAGACCCTGGTAATTCCAGGTCTGTAATTACTGGAGTAACAGACAAAATGTTCTTAACAAGTTCCCTCCTACCTGTATTGCTGTTCCTAATCTGTTAGCTCAAGAGGCTCCATTAGCATGGTAAGAGAAAATATAGCACACATCATGCCTTTTTTTTAAAATTAGATACTAATTTTTGAAGCATTTTAATAATGGTTCTAATGAAGCTCAAAAATGCCAATCCAGAGAGTGTTGCCTCGAAAGTCTAGAACTCTCCTGGGATCTATATAACTAACTACTTGAGTCCTTTTTTTGCTTTTAGCCTTTAAAATCCTTATGAAAATACTACTGAACCCATGGTTAAACTTGAATGCTATCCAGAATTTGTTCAAGTGGCAATAAACTTAAGAAGTGGATCTGTAATACACTGAGGCAATGACAAATTATTCAGCTATTCCTTTCTGGAAAGCCACACAAAATAATACATGGGCATGGATTTTTTGGGCTTTTCCTCTCTAATTGCTGAAGTCTCCAGCAGTGGTTGTGTCTTTAAGTGATGCGGATGTTACTGGTTTGGGGTTGTGACACTTAGGTGAAATGGAGAAATTAATTTTAATGACAGTGTATAAAACCTATAAAAATGAAATTATCTTACTTGGACAGTGTTAGTATTACTATAACTCAAGCATATGTATATGAGGCAAGTATCTCAAAATGTCCTTTGACTCTTCTACTGTGCCTGCTTTAGGTTTCGGTGTGTCCAAACTTGCACTGTTGTCCTTGGGAAGATAGTGAGGATAATTTCATGCTTGGGATGGCTACAGCAAAACAATTTTCCTAGTAAGATCCTTCCCTAACTATAGAATCATAGAATCAACCTGGTTGGAAAAGAGCTTCAAAATCGTCAAGTCCAACCCTACCATGGTCACTAGACCATGGCACTAAGTGCCACATCCAGTCTCAGCTTGGAAACCTCCAGGGATGGTGAATCCACCACCTCCCTGGGCAGCACATTCCAATGTCTGATCACTCTCTCTGGAAAAAATCTCTCCCTAATATCCAACCTAACCCTCCCCTGGCAGAGCTTGAGTCTGTGCCCTCTTGTCCTGCTGCTGGTTGCCTGGGAGAAGAGACCAACCCCCACCTGACTCCAACCTCCTGTCAGGGAGTTGCAGAGGGTGAGAAGGTCTCCCCTGAGCCTCCTCTTCTCCAGGCTGAACACCCCCAGCTCCCTCAGCCTCTCCTCATGGCACTTGTGCTCCAGTCCCTTCACCAGCCTTATTGCTCTTTTCTGGACCTGCTCCAGCACCTCAATATCCTGAGCTGAGGGGCCCAGAACTGAGCACAGTACTCAAGGTGTGGCCTCACCAGCACTGAGTACAGTATTATCATTTTTAATGAAAATACAGTTATCAAAGTTCTGCATTTCAAGCTGCTGATTTGTAGCCATCCTTACAAAAACTATTCTGACTTAATGAATTCTGAAAATCCACATACCTGAGCTAGCTCCAAGCCATGTAGCTTCAGCTCAGCTAGCTGTGCAGTCAGAGTAGGTGTAGCATAACAACTCAAAATTCACCTCACATATGTCTACACAGGCTAAAATCTCAACAGTCATTTCAGTGTAGATTTTCCACATCCAGTTTTCTCTGTATCTTCTCTTTGGCAGTCAAGTTAGAAAAATTCTTTTCCTCTGCTTAGTCTGTTCCTTTGTTTTTTAAAATCCCTATGGAGTAATTATCAGTTTCTCTGGTGAAATGAGCAAAAAGGATGGGTGTGGTTATAACTGTTTTCCATTTCTTTGTTGAATACCCAGCTTAAGCTTCAGTAAGAGCTACTGTGTACAATTCCTGTGTTTGAGGCTTTAGTAAGAGTGAGAATGTTTTGCAAATAATATGAGACTTTTTTTATATATATAGAGTATTTCATATATCAAGGGTTGCTTAATGAATAACTAATTCTTGTGAGTGTATGTCCCAAATGACATTTGTGTGTTTGTATTTTAGGCCTTGCTGAACAACTCCTATCTGTATCACTTGGCCCATGGAAAAGATTTTGCTAATAGAGGAATTGAAAGTGAGTCTGAAGAACAGCTGTCAGTGCCTGTTAGCATAAATGGATTCCATCAAGAAGCAGATTTAATCTTTCAAATGTGACTACTATGGTTTTAGGGTCAGAAATCTTTTTAGACTTATAAATAATATGCTTTATGTGTCAGTTGGAGGCTTAGGGACATGTGTCTATTCCTTGAACCCTGAATCATGGATAGATAAGTTATGTTTGAAAAGTGTAATACTGATTGTCAACATGGTTGTTGTAACCTTTAGCATTTAGTAGGGCCATTCAACACATCTTGCTGTGTCAGAGCTGTTAGTTGTGATGAGGTTAGCTCCTTTAAAATTGAAACACTGCAGTGCTTGGTGTAAGTTGGTTTTGTTTTTTGACCTTAGTTACAGGAATCAGTTTGAATCTAGAGAAGATGATGGAGCAGAAGAGTGGTGCAGTGAAGGCCTTAACAGGTGGAATTGCTCATTTATTTAAACAAAACAAGGTTAGTTTGCATTATCTACTGAGGTATATCCATGATTTTTTCTGATGTGAATTTCTTGCTTTTTACACTTTCATGTAAATTAAGCTGAGTGACTGACTCAACGAGGGCAGAATTCAAATACTTATCTTCTAGATGACTTTTAAAGGACCAGTTCCTTCATTCTTAATCTACCTAAAAGAACAGTGTACAATTGCTTTGTGATTTGTACCACTCAGTGATGCAAAGACATGTGTTGGCAGCATGTCTGAGCACTGGTGAGATTAGGATGAAGTGTAGTTTACCTTACGTAAGCAATTTGACTCTGACTTTGCTGTGTTCTGACTGCTAAAGGTTGTACATGTATCTGGGTTTGGAAAGATAACTGGCAAAAACCAAGTCACTGCAACCAAAGAAGATGGCAGCACACAAGTTATCAACACAAAGAACATACTTATAGCCACAGGCTCAGAAGTTGCTCCCTTCCCTGGAATTACTGTGAGTATTTGAGCTGATAATTTTATGATTTTTCAGTGTCTTTGCAGCCACATCATTCAGTGTGGAATCATTTTCTGCTTCTGACTGGACTTCACCTTCTGTGTGCTGTATACATAACGTGCAAAAGAGATTGTAAACCTCCCTTTGTGCATTTATTTGTCATTAGATTGATGAAGATAACATTGTGTCATCCACTGGTGCACTGTCACTGAAAAAGGTTCCTGAAAAGATGGTTGTCATCGGTGCAGGAGTCATTGGTGTGGAACTGGTGAGAAGATATTTGGTCTTGCTTGGTCTTTAGTTTATAAGATATTTGCTCTGCTTGGCCTTTAATTTACAAATGAACAGAGTGTTATTTTTTGTTATATTTGCTGGTGTTGCTGTGATTTAGCTGTTGAGTGAATTGTATGTATGCAGATCAGCAGTGATAAATCCTTTTGTGGTGGTGCTGTGTTTGGTTTTGGGGTTTTTTTGTGGAAAGGCTGGGGACAGTTGGGCTTGTTTCATAACACTGATGAAAACTGATCAGTTTGCTGTTGTGTTGGGCTGCTTTTGAAAAGTTTGCAGTCTGTGGTCCATGTTAAAGACAGCTGAAGTTTGTCTCTTTACCCGTATCGTTGTGCCTGCAGGGTTCAGTCTGGCAGCGCCTCGGTGCTGATGTGACAGCTGTGGAGTTCATGGGCCATGTTGGTGGGATGGGAATTGACATGGAGATCTCTAAAAACTTCCAACGTATCCTGCAGAAGCAGGGATTTAAATTCAAACTGAACACCAAAGTTACTGGGGCTACCAAGAGACCAGATGGAAAAATCGACGTAGCGTAAGTGTTTAACATCGAACTAAGGGAATGCCATTTTTATTCTTCCCAATCCATCACACCTGTTTAAACATACAGTCTGATGTTAGTTTTTAAACAGGAAAAAAATGGATTTAGAATGAAATTTAATTCTTTAGTGAAATTTGGGGTTTATCTTAGAATCATAGAATTTAAGGATTGGAATGGACCTTACAGATCATCCAGTCCCAATCCCCTGCCCTGGGCAGGGACACCTCCTCACTAGAGCAGGTTGCTCAAGGCTCATCTAGCCTGGCCTTGGATGAGGATCTTGGATCTTCTCTTATAAACTTGCAGAGCTCAGAATTTTGGGTTTAATGAGCCCTAGGTTGTTTATACAGGACAAGCTCCACTGACTTGAGTTGAAGGTGTGCTGGTATAAAACCAGTGTTGCTATGATGAGATCAGTAATAAAACCAGAATTCTGAATTGTTCTTTCCATGGAAGAGATTTGTTTCTGGCATAATAAGCATAAATATCGTGGTTGTTCATAAAGTCATCTTCAAGCCATGAATTCTCTGCTCCTTACTTGGAAGGGTTGTTTTGTTCATACCTCCTCCTGCCTCAAAGTAGGCTTGGCAGAGATTTTATTGCTCTTGAGCAGAAACTAATGAAACTACCCAAACAATGTCTTTTAATGACCACAGTCAAGTCCTTCGATGTTTTATAGATGAACAGTTAATACAAAAACACATAAAGCAAATTTGCTCTGTGAAAGTCTGCAAGTTATGCAGCACTTCTGTTCATGTTAATGTCTTCTCTGTGCAGAAACTGTAGTTTAAGGGAAGTGAGCTTCAATGCTTTTCCCCTGGCATCTTAATATGCTGGTTTGTATTTGTGCTATCACTGTAGCTCAGCATAGCCTGTGCTCCACCATTGCCAAGGTCCTAGATTTGGGCTCCTTTCCATGCTGTGCTGGTTGGATCTCTCAGATAGTCTGTTCTGCATTTAGAATTTCCCTTTTGTTCAGGAGAATTTGTTTGAAGCACATTTCCTGCTTATCCTCCCTTCCCAGGCTTTGGTTCTGGGAGCTGAACTTGTTCTGGGTGCAGTTAAACTCTTGAAGGATCCACATGATGCCAGGCAGTGTGTGAGAGGTGTTTGGTTTTTGGGCCAGATGAAAGCTGAACACATGGCCCTACCCCACCTGAAAATACAGATACTTTGGGTGCTGAGTACTCAGCACCAATTATTTTGCTGTACAGGTTTGATCCTATCAGGTCATGTTACTTGCTAGTGAAAATACACCCTGAATTTCTCTAACAGCTGTCAAGAAATGTAATAAGAGGTGTTGTCCCTTCCTCCCTCTTCTCCTGAACTCTTGCAAGGAAGCAGCATGGGGCAGGCTGAATGCAAATGTTTTGGGTGCCAGATCCAGCCAGTAGGTCACCATCTGGGTTGTAGTAGTTACCAGTCAGAGAAAGACAAATGCTATAAGCATTTTTGCTCCTTCTCTTTCTCTAGTGTTGAAGCTGCTGCTGGTGGGAAGGCAGAAGTGATAACTTGTGATGTGCTCCTGGTTTGCATCGGTAGACGTCCTTTTACAAAGAACCTAGGGCTGGAGGATATTGGCATTGAACTGGATAAGAAGGGGAGAATCCCAGTCAACAACAGATTCCAAACAAAAATTCCAAAGTAAGTAAGACTCATTTTTTTCACTCTTTTTTTAAGCAGAACACTTATTTTTAAAAGCTTAACCTACTAAAGCACTTTTTAATTGCAAAATATATATATCTTTTCTGAAAGGAAGACTCAGGGTTCGTTTTATTTCAGGAAGTAAAGATTTTTAGTTAGCCTTTGAAGTTTTGTAATTGATGAGTCACTGTGTATTTCATATTCATTTCATATTGCCACTAGTGCCTCTTTGAGGTGTGGCCATTCTGTGGAAACTACTAAAATGTTGTGTTTGAATCTGTTTTGGTGAGAGTTTTCAGTAGTATTTCAAACAGGCTGTTATATAAGGTAGCCCAGGTGTGCTAGGATGTTTTTCAACAGTGTCTTGTTCTGTTTCATTGGTCTGATAGCATCTATGCTATTGGTGATGTAGTTGCTGGTCCCATGCTGGCCCACAAAGCTGAGGATGAAGGCATTCTTTGTGTGGAAGGCATGGCTGGGGGAGCAGTTCACATTGACTATAACTGTGTGCCCTCTGTGATATATACTCACCCTGAAGTGGCCTGGGTTGGCAAATCAGAAGAACAGCTGAAAGAAGAGGTACTGTTTGTTTTCTTTTCAGACAAAAACTGTTGTTCACCTTGGGCCTGGTTTCACTGTCTGGGAGTTTATCTAGCTACTTTATCCAGAACTTCTGCATCTGACTATTGCATGGGATATGATTGAATGACTCCCTTCTGCATGTTACTCTCCCAAGGATCACAGTTGTCCTTCACAGAAGCACAGAATATTCAGAGTTGGAAGGGACCCTCGAGGATCATCTAGTCCAACTCCAGGCCCTGCACAGACATCCCTGACAATCACACCCTGTGCCTGAGAGCATTGGCCAAACTCAGCCTTGGGGCTGTGACACCGCCCTGGGAGCTGTTCAGTGCCCAAACACCTCTGGGGGCAGAACCATTTCCTAATCTCCAGCCTAAACTTCCCCTGACACAACTTCAGACCATTCCTTCAGGTCCTTGTGTTCTGTGACATTAGTATTGTTGATTTGCAAATGAATCTGGTTTTAATACCCCCTCCTACCACATTGGGTGGTTGTTCTTCTACATTGCTCTGTGTGTCTGGTGTGTTTTAGGTCTGTTATTTCTTCTCTTTGTCTGTTTAGCAAATTGTCTGGTTATATTGTTCTTGTTGGTCACTAACTCAGTAGCATCTGTTTTGCAGGGTGTAGAATACAAAATTGGGAAGTTTCCCTTCGCTGCAAACAGTAGAGCAAAGACAAATGCTGACACAGATGGGATGGTGAAGATACTCAGTCAAAAGGCAACAGACAGGATGTTGGGTGCTCACATTTTAGGCTCAGTAAGTATTGTAAATTGTGCTGTCTTGGCCTTGTAAGGGTCTTTTATTTAGTGTTACACAGTCGCAGAGTAGTTGTTGCATTCGAAGTGATGTTTGCTTGTAAAAAGAGAAGGAAGATTTGAGTCCATCAGTTATTTTTATTTACTATCCTCTTCTGTACCCCTGCCCTCCTCCTGCTTTTCTGTTACTTTGGTGTTAGACCTACTATTTTTTAATCTAGAATTGCTAGGGTTATTTGATTTCTCTGACCAGTTTTATGGTTTTTGGGGGGTTTTGGTGGGTTTTTTTAGTTTGTTGGTTTGATTTTTTTTGAGGGTTTTTTTTGGGGGGTGTTTTATTTTGGGTTTGTTTTCTTTTATGAATACTGCCAAATACTTGAGAGAACAGCAGAAATCATTGACTCAAGTTTTGGAGGCTGAGGAACTGAAAAGACTGTAGCTGTTTCATTAGTCTTTTTTGTCCCCTCTTGCTCTGACTTCCCACTTGAGCAAAGCTGATAGCCTTATGCTGCAGTCACCAAACCTGGGGTCAGTAACTTATGGAACTTGTGGAATTTTTCCCTGTTTGGGAGGAGTATCCTTTTTTATTTTCACTAAGTTAGATCCTAACTAAAACTAAATATTTTTTTCTAAAGATGTATGCAGAAGCACTTCCATACATCCCAGTGTAAGAGAAACACTAAAACTGCTCTCAGGAAGACATTATGGTAGTTGTTTTCTCTCACAATTCCAGTAATTCAGAAATCAAAATGCCTTAAGGGAAGCACAGTTTAGTCTGTCTCACACCAATATATCTAATTTTCTTCCCTGGGAAGGGGCTGGGGGAAAATGTTAAGGTTATGGATCTGATGCTGAAAATAGAATAGATTTCACTGGTTTTGACTCCTCCCAGAAATGTTCTCTGAGGAAATACACATAAAAACAACCAATAAAAGTGAAGGTGCAGATGTAGTGACATGCTTTTTTTTAATGTAGCTACCTGTTTAACTTTCCAGGGGGGAGCTGAAGTTTTGGGTAGGTTTGCAGCACTGGACATGGAAGAATGTAGTGGAACAATGCCCAGTTTCTGCACAGCTCTCAGCAGTGAGAGGACAAATACTTTCCTCAGGAATTACGTGCAGGTTTATGCTAGGTTTGAGCACAGTCACCAAACAGACTAAGTACTCATGACTTAGAACACAGCTGAAGTGCTAGTTAAAATGCAACTTTTTTATTTCAGCCAAAGGTGCTCATTGACAAGGTGTTAGTGATTGAGGACTGCTTAAGGATTTGTGCTAATTGCAAACACCATTAAATTACAGGGAGCTGGTGAAATGGTTAATGAAGCTGCTCTTGCTATGGAATATGGAGCATCATGTGAAGATGTAGCCAGAGTGTGCCATGCCCATCCAGTAAGTTTTTCCTACAGGGACTGTTGAACACCAGCAGGACACAGACACACTGTTAATGACTGGTAACTCTCTCTGTTTGCTCTCCACAGACAGTGTCAGAAGCCTTCAGGGAAGCAAACCTAGCAGCATCTTTTGGCAAAGCTATCAACTTCTAAACTGAAAGAGCAAATCTTTGTACGTGTATAATACAGCTCTGAAAACGGACTACGGGCCCTTATGGAAGGCTGAGTCTGAGGATTTTAGGACTGAATTAACATCAGATGTTTAAACAAGTAGTTTGGAACAAGTGGAATTATCCAGTCTCTGTAAATTCAATGCTTAAATGTTTATTATTTACATGATGAATGTTGCAGAAAAGCAGCCTGACACCTCTTCTCTTTTTCAAAACCAAACCTTTTGCTGCTGCATGGGATTATCAGGTGTGCTGGTCAGATCTCTGGATCAGTGTCCAGCAGACCTTGTGTTTTTCTTATTTGAAGTAGTGATATGATAAAGCAGTTGAATGGTGGCACTTACCATGCCATGGCACTTAAACCGCCACTGTCACTTCCGCACAAGATGTGTCTCCTTCCGAGAGGATTAACTTGAGTATTTAACCTCCTTCTTACAGACTAGTACCAAAACTTGTTTTCACCTAGTAGTATTAGGGTGGTGGGAAAAGAGGGGCTCAGACAGATCAATTAAAATTATGTTGACTCTCCAAAGAGAAAATTGCTCTGTGTGTGTGTGTGTGTGTGTGATTCTCCACACGTCATGTTTTCATATTGAAAACACCTGAGGGGAAAAATCGAGTGCTGATGGAGAAATTAAAGATTTGAAGACAAATTGATGGTACCGGTACCTATATTTTTGTTTTTAAAGCTTCCATTGTCCAGCTCTTAAGCATGAAATGCTAAAACTGGGTAGTGAAGCAGCATTTGCTGTTAAGTGCTAGGGCCTGAGGGTTATCTGCACCTTCCACACCTAAGGGCTGCAGTGCCAGCTCCACACAGTTCAGGCATACTTTCTTCTCTTCTGTTTTCTATTTTGTTCTCTGTCTCTCCTGTAGTAAGAGAGCTTAATAAATATTTAACATGGCTGGAGGGTTTTCCTGGGTTTTGTTTGCTGAGCAGATCCTTTTGCTGTTTAAGTGGTTCAATATGTGAAGAAACACAAGCAAATGGCAGCTTTGGAAGGAAGTCCTCTAGACCAGGTTGCTCAGAGCCTCATCCAACCTGGCCTTAAACACTTCCAGGGATGGGGCAGCCACAGCTTCTCTGGGCAGCCTGTGCCAGTGCCTCATTACTCTCACAGGAGGGAATTTCTTCCTAATATCTAAACCTGTCAGTGCAAAGCTGTTCTCCCTCATCTCATCCCTACAGTCCCTGATAGTGTCCCATCCCATCTTTCCTGTAGGCCACCTTTATGTACTGGAAGGCTGCACTAAGGTCTCTCTGGAGCCTTCTCCAGGTTGAACAGCCCCAAATCTCTCACCCTGTCATGGGGGAGGTGTTGCAGCCCCTGGATCATCTTTAGGGCTCTCCTCTGGAACTGCTCGAGAAGATCAGTGTCTTTCTTAGGCTGGGAACCCCAGAGTTGAACAAAGCACTGCAGGTGGAGTTTCACAACCAAACCTTGGATCTGCAGGGTATCTATGTGTGAGTGTCACAGATCACAAGGTTGGAGGAAACCTCTAAGATGATGTTTCCACTTCACATCATATCAAGTGTTTCATGATCAGTGACATGAAACTAGTATTGAGCCTGAATGGGGGAGTAAAAGCCATGTAGGGGGTAAATAATACTTTTTGAGTTCTGTGGTGTAACTAGCTAACCACACATGGATGGTATTTCTTCATTCACTGCTAATTTTGCCTGAGTCACTATCCATTATGTCATAGTAATAGGATTGATAATATATTCATTCAATATATCACAACAGAGTGTGGATCTGCTGGAAGGCAGGAGGGCTCTGCAGAGGGACCTGGACAGGCTGGAGAGATGGGCTGATTCCAACGGGATGAGGTTTAACAAGGCCAAGTGCTGGTTCTGCACTTTGGCCATACCAATCCCATGCAGAGCTACAGACTGGGACAGAGTGGCTGGAGAGCACCAGGCAGAAAGGGACCTGGGAGTGTGGAGAGACAGAAAGCTGAACATGAGCCAGCAGTGTGCTCAGGGGGGCAAGAAGGCCAATGGCATCCTGGGCTGGATCAGGAACAGTGTGGTCAGCAGGACCAGGAGGTGATTCTGCCCCTGCACTCGGCACTGGTGAGGCCACACCTTGACTCCTGTGCTCAGTTCTGGGCCCCTCAGCTCAGGAAGGCTATCAAAGTGCTATAGAATGTGATACAGAATTACATAGTTGGAGCCCAGATTTTATTAGATCTCTAACCATTTAAAAACAAGACTTGCTAAGGGATTAATTGATGTGCCATTGCAGCTACTGAAAACAAGAAGGGACTTAACGAGTCATACTAGGTACATACAGTGATACAAAAGTACTGTTTATTTTCAACATCAAAAAATTACTTATCTTTGGTTCTGAGACTTTAAAGTCAATATAAAACCTGTTCACCTTATCAGGTCTTAGTGTAATGTCAAAAAGAACTAGTGTAATACTTGTAAAAAACCCATCAGCATTTCCCACTCCCATTTATAAGCAAGTGCTATAAACAGCAACTTTCTGGCTGATTGTCTGTAAGAGAGAGCGAACTGTCTCTTCCAGCTGCACCAACTGCTTGGCTTTGTCTTCCAGAACTCTCTGATTGTTTTCATATCTCTTTTCCAAGTCTGTAAGCAAAGGAAGGGGAAGACCAGCTTAAATAGGGGTGTTTTAATGCACTGAAATGTAAATCATTATAGTTATGCATAAATTATTATTCACATTTATTTTTATTGTGGAAAATAAGATGATTCGGGAAAAAAAGAAAAAAAAACAAAGGGCACTTTTTTGTTTCCTTAACATTGGGATGTAAAGCAACAAGAAGTTACTTTCCAAAGGTGGAAATCCAAAAGTATACTTTGATGCACATTGAAAATAATTGTCACTCTTTGCTCTATGGTTGCTTTTACAGAACAGTGAAATGTTTTGGCTTGTGATGATTAAGACTATTAACAAGTCAGTGTAATTGTCCAGGAACAGCTGAGAGAGGAAGAATGAGTTCCTGGGCTGGCAAAATCAGAAGGAAAACTTACTTCCCTCCCTGGCAGCTATGGGCAGATTGCCCCTTCCTGTTTCAGTTGACTAATTGTCAACAGTAAATGTTAAATTAAGCTCTAAACTGGAATTGGTGTGTCCTGATTAGCTTTTGTTTTAACAGCTTTGCAGGGTGGAGTGGGGGGAGCACTGTTTGAAGATGAGTGTCTTGCTTGAACAGGTTAGTCCTTGTTCTCAGCATACTAGTTGTGTTAGCAGTGATAGGTGCCATACCAGCAGTTTGTGTCTCACGTGCAAGTTTCAGCTTTTTTTACAGAAATCTTTGATTCAAAAGACTGTCTGGTGCCCGTAAGAATAAAAAAATTAACTTCCTTCCCCCCCTTCTGCTTATGAATAGCTGATTTAACAGTCCGTAAGAATAAAAAAATTAACTTCCTTTCCCCCCCATCTGCTGATGAATAGCTGATTTAACAGTGAAACTGCTTCATATTCTAAGGTGCCAACATACCTCCTCAGAGCATCCTTACCTTGGAGCAGCTGGAGTTTGCTGTTTGCTTGAGCCAACAAGGCTTTAGCTTCCTCTTGCAGCACGCTGGCTTTCCTCCGAGCCCCGGCAGACTCCTCTGTCTTCTTGGCGATGAGATCCTCCACCGTCCGGTACTTGCCGCTCAGCTCGGAGTTCAGGACCTGTTCCCAATCCAAGCACAAGATGGAGCTCATGCGAAAGTCAAGGCAGCTGCAGAAGAGATTTATTTCCTCCCTCTGTCCTTCCCAGTGCAAGGAGAGACTTCGATGTTAGCTCAGTTAACCTTTTAGTGTCAGAGTATTTCCTACTCAAGACTAAGAGCTGGGGTGAATACTCATCATACTTTTGCAGATCTGTGGCTGTTTTACAGCTTCAATCCTGTCACTTGGCAGGGATTTATGGGACTCAGTTCTGTAATTCATGGAAGACACGGTCCCTAGTGCAGCTGGAAAGCTGCACGTGGTAAGGAACTGCATTCTGGTTGAATGCAATTGGGGAGGAATACCCTTGTTACTCTTCCAGTAACCTTTCAGTAGACCCTCTCAGCTGTCTAGTTTGGGTAGGTGAAGGTGCTGGAGAAGTCATGAGATTGGTTTCTCAGCTGTGCTTTTCTCTAGGGGCTGGTCCTGCTTGAGTAGGGAGGTTGGACCAGATGACCCATTGTGGTCCCTTCCAATCTAACTCATTCCATGATTCTGTTAAGATTAAGAAGTTCTATGGCCCAACTGACTTCAACCATTAAGCAAGTTAAGGTGCAGCAGTACTGGAAGTCTCTTGTTTACCTGACAGCACCTGAAATACTACTGAGTGTTTGGATATTGTTGATTTGATGGATAATGCAGCTCTCCTGGCAAAAAATGCCTCTCTGGAGACAGGTGGGCTAAGTATAGACTAGAGATAGAAGCAGTGAAACTCCCTTTGGCATATTGGTCAATTGTTTTGTTAATAAGCCATTCTTTTATTGCTACTACAAAGGTGTGCACCAGACATTGGGAGCAATGCCAGATGGTCAGAGAAAATTCTGCACCTCTGATAGTTAGAAATTACTTTGGGTTTATATTGAGATAATGACTTTTCCTTGTTGCTTGATTCAATATATGCCAAATTCCAGGATGTTTGTCTTGAACCTGTGATTGTCACAGAACCATAAATACAAGGGGAAAAAAATTGCCAGTTGTCCTGTGGCAGATAGCAAAGCTGAGAGACAAAACCAAATCTATGAAAGGCTGACAGTGTGACATGTTTCCTGCAGCCATTTCAGAACCTGAAAACTTCCCAATACTCCTTTCTCTCCATATCTGGTACCAAAGTAAAAAGCAGCTACCTTTGGTAAGTGCATTAAGTGTTGGGTTTTGGTTTTTTTATCCCCAGTATTTGACCAATAAAAGCCATGGGTCACGTGTATTCACCGATGTTTCTTTAGCCAAACCTGGATGGGAGTCTTGTTGGCTTTCCCTTAGCATCTTTTCTGAGCTTCTCACCTTTTTTACTTCTTCAGCATTTCGTTTTGCAGTAACTATTTTGTTTTCTATATTCTCCACGTTGTCTGAATTTGTAGCAGCCTTTTGCTTAAGGTCTTCAACACTCCTCTCTAGTGCAAACAGACGTAAGGTAGCATTGTTGAGTGTTTCTTCAGATGCTGCATTTTCAGATGCAATCTAAAACAGGGATGAGAGTTGCACTTTCAAAAGTCACTGAATATAATACTAAACTTTCTGGATAAACCTTGTTGAACTAATTAATGTCCATATATCTGATTTTAAAACACAGTGGTTTAGTTTTGCTGAAAATGGCCAATAGCAGTGAGGGTGGAAAAGCTCACTCTTTGCAAACAGGGTACATATGGGGCTGCAAACGTGTTAAGGAACATGGTTTCAAAGTATTTGATTGCATTACACGTGCAGGAGTTACCTAATCTGCTGACAAAACTTCAGATATTTGACTCAATCATTTTACAATTGACTTGTGAAGCTTCTAAGCTGGCCAAGCTTCATGGGCTTCATGGCCAAGCACTATGGTGAGGGCTCTGAGATGAAGTCTGACAATATTTTATGTGACAAGATTACAGCCCTTGCCACTTCCATTTGGCATTTGTTTGTTTTATTCTGGTGCTGCAGTGCTGGATGACACTGAGCATGGCTACACTGACACCAGTGCAGCTGACAGGTCTTAGCAGACCTGCTGTGTTAGAGAGAGCCACAGTCATTAATTTATTTCATTTAACTCGTGTGGTGCAGGATACGGGGTGAGAAAAGCCTTTTGGGTTTTGGTTGGGATTTTTGTTGGTGTTTGGTTGTGGTTTTTTTCATGAGCAAATGGTCCCCTAGCATCTGTTATACTCACTCAAAGTTGATGTGAAGGCAGGAATGGGTTTAGTGTCATTTTAAGAGCAGTCTTTGCTTTGCAGTACCCAAGAGCCTTCCCTAGACAGGCTTACATCAGTTTTCAGGTATCAGACTTGGTGGTGTTTTTATATCTGAAGAAATACCCATAGAGAACTCACTGAGGTCAGCAGGTCTTCAGTCCCTTTAATATCTTGGTCAGCTTGTTTGATGGCTTTTTCAGCTGCATTCTGAGCCTTTTCAGCTTCTTCCAGTGCTGCTTTCACCATGTCTGCAGTGACTTTAACATCTGTGGCACCTTTGCTGTGGAGCAAAACTCTGTTAATGCTAAAAACTTTTAC
>NW_008666550.1:15275-17759 GCF_000695815.1 Acanthisitta chloris | reverse complement strand
GGAAAGAAGGAGAATTTACATCAGGGAAAGTCAAACTGGGTTTTCTGATACAATGAGATGAAACAGGGCTGCATACCTTGCTTTTTTAGCTTCCTCCAGCAGCATTTCTGCTCTGGCAATGTCTCCAGCACTCTGCTGCAGAATGACCTCGACATCAGAAAGGCTTTCTACACGCTCACGGATATCTTCTGTCAGGGCTTGCAGCTGCTGGGGAGTGCTTGGCATCTCCATGTTCAGCACTTCATTAGCCACTGCCTCGATGCTATCCAGGTCAGCACTGTCTTCTAGCAGATGAACACAAATGGCAAAGATGTGAGTAAAAGCTTCCCTCTGTCAAGTCTTAGTGTTCAAATTATTGTCCAGCTGTTTCCTTAAGAAGGGCAATCATGGCAAAACTTCTTCCCCCAGAATTATGGAAAAATCAGGGTGTTAAAACTGCTTCCTTAGGGTGAAAATTCCCTCCTAGGAGAGGCCAGGCAGGTGTGTAGGCCCTGCTGGCATAGCTTTCCTGGAAGCTATTTGAGATCTTGGTGATTAGCTGCACCACACTGAGGTGGGGGAGACTTGAGCCCACAGGAAACAAAGCCAACAGCTGCACGTAAAAGTATGTGTGGTAACAGGAGACTCAGCCCTGTGCAAACAGGGAAGGAGTAGGTTTGCCATGCTGCTGCTTGCTAGCAAACAAGGCTCTCATTTAACATTTCCCTGCTTTCTTAGAGAGATAAACTCACTATTTCTGACTCTCTTC
Organism: Acanthisitta chloris; assembly: GCF_000695815.1. Classification (NCBI taxonomy): domain Eukaryota; kingdom Metazoa; phylum Chordata; class Aves; order Passeriformes; family Acanthisittidae; genus Acanthisitta; species Acanthisitta chloris. The sequence goes on along the minus strand of NW_008666550.1, from coordinate 17,011 downwards.
ACCTTTAATACTACTTGGTCTTTCTAGCCAGAGCTTACGAACATACTTGGCAAACCATAGCAGTACAACAGTCCCAGCTGAAACACACACAAGAACATGTCACAGTTTGCTCTCACTTTCCTATTGTCTTGGCTTTGTCATTTCCAGACTTCAGGCTGGCTCAAAGTGTGTGTGGGGAACAACAACACACAACTATTGCATTAACCCTTGGAGGATGATACAGATCTAAAGAGAGTTTTCACCAACCCAGAATGAAAGCACAATTTAAAAGGAAGGTCTTTACGCATTAGGAAGTCTCTAATCTGTTTAATAAGATTTCTCAGATCTTCGTTGCTTCTGTCCACTTGTTCTTTCGTAGCATTGGTTTTGAGCAAAACTGCTTGTGCATTTTGTTTGGCCTCATCCGCTCTCTGTTTCGCCTCGGAAACCTGAAGAGAGGAAAATGGAAGGTTTGACTGCACATTTCCTTATGCTTGTTTTAAAACAATTCCATTGGAGTCAGAGGTAACAGCAATGAGGAATGCTCCTGCTCATAAAACTCACAGAACACACTTAAAAGCTGGCCCAGATCCACACCACCAATGCTAGTTTAAACAACTCAGGCTGATGTTTAGAGTTCTCCATGAAGCTTCACTCCAGCAAGCTCCCTCTCTGAGGATTTTTACAAGCACACGATGAAGTTACGCAACGCAAAAGAAGAATTCTGAAGGAACCCAGCACATAGTTTGTCAATGAGCATCTAAACTTGTGTGACAACCGAAAGATTTCTCTTTTCCTTTTTTTAAAAAAAAAAAAATCTAACAATCGATTTGGCACGTTACCATTCTGGAGAGTTGCTCGACTTCTGCTAAGGCGCTGAGGATGTCTCTGTCAAAATCCATAGTTCTCTGCCAGGCACTGTGAGCCACAGTGACCAGTCCCTCGCAGCCGGGGCCGCCGCACTTCTGCTTCCCATCCTCCCTGCAGCTCAACCCGCCGCACTCCGACTCGGCACAGGAGGCTCCCGGGGCAGTGCCACACGTCTGCACACACACATCACACAGGGCAAGCAATCACAGCCTGATTTCCATTGCTGAGCTCCATTTTTGCAAGAAGTAAACCCATTTCCATCAGCAACATTACACTGAGAATCATCCACTACTTGGTGAATTGCTTGGCAGGGAAATAACACAGGGATTTTTTATTTTTTTTTTTTTAGCCAGAGGGAAAATGAGCAAATTCCCCATTCTTGTGAGGTTCTTTTTTTGCTTTTCATGCCTCCACCCCCACTTTTGCCAAATGATAGTCACTAACTGTGGTGCTCTGCAGCCAAAAATCCTCCCTAGGGGCCGTGCCAAGTTAGATGCAGCTGTGTCCTGTGAAGTGTAAATGAGTCAGTCCCTCTTACCTGCTTGGCATGCAACCCAGCAGTAGCTAGAAAGCAGATTTTTTTTTTTGCGTGTCTGTGTGTGTGTCTCATGATTACACCTCCAAGCAACTCGGTGTTTACTGTCTTGATAAACATCTAGCCAAAAATCCTCCCTAGGGGCCGTGCCAAGTTAGATGCAGCTGTGTCCTGTGAAGTGTAAATGAGTCAGTCCCTCTTACCTGCTTGGCATGCAACCCAGCAGTAGCTAGAAAGCAGATTTTTTTTTTTGCGTGTCTGTGTGTGTGTCTCATGATTACACCTCCAAGCAACTCGGTGTTTACTGTCTTGATAAACATCTAACCAGGATTTTCAGGCCTCGTCAGGCAGG
>NW_008666550.1:13110-15254 GCF_000695815.1 Acanthisitta chloris | reverse complement strand
AAGGGAAACTAAACAAAAAGATGTCTCTTTCTTCCCTCCAGATAAAAAAAGGAGGGCTGGGGGAGTGGGAGGGATGACTAGTTGTAAAGGACAGGGGACAATTCAGTGTGTGAAGAACTCACCCTCTAACAGAGGGAGTTAATGAGGGTCCCCTGCAGCCTGCCTTCTCCCGGGATTGTTCTCTGAACGCAGCTGGCCAACTTCAAAGTGAAACCCAGGGAACACCCAGCCTCTCCCAAGAAAAAGCCACCCTTGATCATATTTACAGATGAGCAGGCAGCTTCAACAGAAAAAAGACCCTTTTGATTCCAGCTCCCTGCAAGTTCTGCTTTGTGTCAAGCACGAGGAGGAGCCCAGGGGGATGCTGAGATGGGCAGCCCATCGGTGGGAGCAGGAGCACTGCCTGGCTGGGCACTGTATGGGCACAGAGCTAGGAAAAGGAAGAGTGAGCCTAGGAAAAGCAAGCACTGGGCTCAGGATGGGCTGAAGAGGATGGCTCTCAGCCCAGGGATTTACTACACTTGTCTGCATGTGAAAGCCCTGTCCACAGCAAAGGGCACTGGGTTAGGGCAGGGGTGATGCAAAGACACGTGTTGTGCTGGGGCTGGGCAGGGTAGAGGGACACCAATACCTACCTTCCAGTAGGTCTCACAGCCCACCAATTACACAGCCCAGTTCTAGCCTGCAAAACACCTTGTCAACCAAGCACTTCTTGTGAACAGACTGTGCATCTCACACTGTCACTCCTGAACACTTCATCTCTGCCTGTCGCTTCTTCGCAAATCTAACTTTATTTTTGCTGCGGGTTTTGTACCAGGGATTCTCAGCTCTGTACCTTCTCAGCCACCTCGGAGAGATCCAGGCTCTGCAGCTTTCCTGCCAGTTCATCCAGAAGGCGAGACTGCTCCTCTTGTTTAGCCTTGAACTCAGCCTCCTTCGTATTGATTAAGTCTTCCACTTGCTGCCGCGTTTGTGCCGACAGCTCCACGGCACTGTCAGGGTGAACAGTGGAGGCATTGACCCTCTCCTCTGCCTCCAGGGACATCTGGAAATACTTGGTGATACTATCCAAGGCTCCTGCAGGAATAAGATGGAGCTGGTGAGAAATCTGTTAAATAACTCAAAGTAATGTATATTGTAGATGTTAGCAGAAGAGGTGTCAAGGTTAGCAATAGATCACATCATGTTAAATGAAGCATTAGCCTTTGCTAGTGTTCAGTGGCACTCAAAGATGGCAGAATTTGGCCTCTTGTGGGAAAAAAAAAGGTTGGTTTTTTTTTTTTGTTTGGTTTTTTTGTTTTGTTTTGTTTTTTTTGCTTGGTGGACAGTGTCTCAAGCTGAATGCTGAAGCTAAGCCTTTCTCTGACCCTAGTGACTGAATTCTGCTTGCCCCAGGGGTAAAAGCAGATCCAGCCTTTTAGGATTTTTAGGGGAACAGTCTGTTTCCTAAGGATTTGCTTATCCCATTAATTCTTAATTCTTGCCCTGGGATGTCTGGCTTATGGAGTCACTGCTTGGAAACTGGTCAGAGCTTTCCCAGGAAACAACTGCTTGATGAAAGATGCTGATTTATGGAGCTGTTAGTTTTGGACCACTCCTGAAGAGGCTTTGAGTGGGTGTGAGGAACCCTGTGGGGGTGGCCATACTCTGTACCTCAGGGCAGCTTTCCTTTGCAGAATGCCAGAAGTCAGGGACTCCCCTGTTCTACATCCTCCTTGCCTCACTCTGCAAAACCCTGTGTTCACTGGAGATAATCTCAGACTTCCTGCAAACCAGGAAATTAAAAAAAAAAATCCTTTCTTTGAAGTCAGCTTTCAAAATTTCCAAATAATCTTGTGCATTCCTCTTTCTCCAGCAAATTTTCATCCTTGGAACATTTTGGTGTGCCAAAGGGCATGCAAGGCTTGGGTGGCCCAGAAGAACTGGGCACTTTTAGGGCATGCTCTTAGTCACAAAGACCTGTTTTTTTCAATCAGAAACAGCTATTTAACAGATGGGGAAGAGCAAGGGAGATATCCAGGTGTGTTTTGGAATCTGCTTGCACTTTCTACTGTTATGTCTCACTTGCAATGTATTAATCAAGAGACTTTAAGACAATTCTGTGACTCAAGAATGTGAGCCAGCCTTGCAACGTGCAGAGAGAG
>NW_008666550.1:0-13096 GCF_000695815.1 Acanthisitta chloris | reverse complement strand
CTGCATCAGCAACTCTGCTAATGCACTGAAAGAAGCTTCTCTCCAAGGCACTGTGTTTCATTACAAGTTAGAAGATTAACCTGGTATTTAAAACCATGCACTAATTGAATCTTTGGCCACCCCACTGCTTTCTCCCCCTCCCTGTGACACTTACCCCGAACATCAGAGATCTTGATGAACTCTAGCTGTTCTGCAAGTTCTTTCACGACGTGGTCCAGGCTCTTGGCATCTGTCTCCAGCACGCTCAGGTCAGTGTCTGTGCTATTGCTCTTTGCTGCTAAGGCTGACAGGTTTTCTTCTATGTCAGCTATCTTAACTGTAACATCTGCTGTCAGCTTTCTGTAAAACAGCACCACAGGACTCAGCAGGGGGAGGAGGAAGGGTAGCAACCCTCGATGCTTCACCCAAGAGCAGTGGCTAGAGCTGTGCTCAGCTTCTCCCACGGCAGGACCTGTCCTCCCTTGGTGGAGCTCTGAGTGATTTGTAACAACATGTCTACCTAGAATACTGTTTTGTTTCCTTTATCCTACAACACGTTTATAAACTCAAAGCACCAAATTGCTCAGAAAACAGCTGCTTTGTGTAAGATTAACTGGAGGCAGATTCCAGAGGACTGGTGTAATGCTCTTGTATCATGGCAACTGCATAGGTCAGAGTTGACTACTATGATCCATACATAATTTGCTTCCCATCCCACACAGCTACAAATGCAGTTTTGATTACTACGAGCTCATGGGACAGATTTGAACTTCAGGAAGCAGCAGAGGGGGGTGGGGAAAGGCATGGAGTGCCTTAGTTTTAACACAATAGATTCTTTTAACTGCTCTGTTAAGATCCCTCCTCACCAGACGTTTCTCTAGTGCTGTGAAGGAAAACCTACCACCCTCAGCATCCAGCATAGCCTGGGTGAGCCACAGAGCAGGCTTTAGCTAGTAGGATAACCCTAAAAGGAAAAGCAAACGAATGTTACATGTCAAGGCTACTGCGGAACAGGATTGGGCATAGGAAGCTATTCCCATCCATGGTAATCCCACCAAACTCAGCATTTCCTCACTCTGAAAGAATCAAGCAGTATTTAAGTTCCAAGATCAATCTACAGCCCTCTCAGTAGCCCCACAGCCTGCTGTTTGCCAGGACTCCTCTGAAGCCCAGTACTTTGAGCAATAACAGATACACACATACATATGGAAAGGAAAGCAGCTCCTCAGCTGCTCTGCCCTCTCTCAGTACACACAGAGCCCAAAAGCAGTAGCAACCCTCAGCTCTCCAGCTGGAGGGAGTGAGCTGTAGAGCACATGCTATCCCTAATTGAGACATCTGTGTTTTAATCCTCCCTCCTTTGCTTTGTGCACTGCCCTTTGTAATGAACGAGCAAACTGGAGCTGTTGCAGACAGGACTAGAAAGCATCTGTAATCCTACTTAATGTTAGACTGCCCCATCTCCAAAAGCACAGGCTACCATCATTTGTATACTCAGCCCTAAAACAAAATGCAAGGCTCCTACGCTGAGAAAAATGGAAGTGTTCCTTGTTATAAAGCTGCTGCTTCCCCCTACACGTGCTCAGAGTGCAGAAAGGAGACCAAGTTTCCAACTCATCAGCCACACTCGGAAATCCAGGAATTTAATCTCTCCCCATCTTCATTCTCTCACATAATAGCAGTGTTTGTCCTTTGCCCCAGGGCAGTGCAAGACAAGCATGAGTGGCTCCCTGGTAATTAGCTGCCTGGTGAGCACTGGGAGCAGGAACATCCCTGCCCAGTGCATGGCAGCTCCTGCCTGCCCCAGCTTGTGGGATGGACACTCACTGCTGGCACTGAGCATGGCAAGGTGCTCCACCAGTGCCAGGAGTCACAGGATACCTCATCCACCCAGAGGTGTGGAACTGGAGCATCCTCAGCCCAGCATGGGGACATCAGCCACTCAAGCAAATCCCACCTCACTCCCACTCCTTCCCACACTACACTTACCCATGTAACTGCAACTGTACTCACTCTGCTTCCTCAAAGAGGTTCCCAATGTTCTTCAGGGGCTCAGCTGCTGGATTTTGAGTGATGATGATTTTAATTTCACCGAGCTTTTCCTCCAGCGTGCTGAGTGTCTGCTGGTATGGGCCAGTGACTCCAGTGACTTTGAGCGTGTTAGCCCTGTCCAGGAACTGCTGGGTCCTATTAGCCAGCTCGCTGATGATCACATCCCAGAGGGCAAAGCACTGGTGGCAGGGCACACAGTCAGGGAAGAAGCCTGAATATCCCCGGGAGCACTTGTCGCAGCGCAGCCCTTCCACCCCCTCGCTGCAGAGGCACTGCCCAGTGGCTCGGTCACACTGGGGGGTCTGGATGCCTCGAGGGTTGCAGTCACAAGCTGGAGGGAGAAAAAGGCATGTTTGAAGGCTATGGAGAGGGGAATGACAGTGATGTTGGCAGGGTGGAAAAAAAAGAGGTTATGATGAAGCGGTGAAACGAGTACAGAAGTGGTCAGTGTCTGGATTGTAAAAAGCTAAGTCTGGATGCATCGCTTGGGAATGGGGGAAGCAGGTTTCAGTGTGACAGAGGAGAGAGACAGGGAAGTAACTCTAGGTGAGACCAGCATTTGGACATCTCAGAAACAGGAACGATAATGGAGCGAGGATGGACAGCACTTGTGGCAAAGTTCGGATGTCAATTGGGCAACAGCTCCTGTAATGAAGAGTGAGTAAAGCAAGGCTCTCCAGACTGGAAAAGAAAGACAGACAGGCACAAAACAGAGGGTTTAAGAGCAAAATATGAGTGAAATGGTAAAAGTGGACTAGGAACATCCATTTACTCTCTCATCCAGCACAGGAGTAAAGGTCAGCTGGGGAATCCAGCAGATCAAAAACCAACCACCTTACCCTGCAACTCCCACAAACAGCACAGTAAAATGAGACAGTTGATTACACAGCACTTAGTTAAGTGGTTGACCTTCCTTCCACAGGACACTGTAGGTGCTAAAAGCTGAGGTGGCTTCAAAGAACAGGACAAATCTATGGAGTAATAGCCTTTGAGATATCTTCCATGCAGAGACTGGAATAGGTTGCCCAGGGAGGTGGTGGAGTCACCATCCCTGGAAGTGTTAGTGTCTGGATCTGACACTGGAAGATATGGTTTAGGGGTTAGAGCAGAGTGACAGGTTAATGGTTGGACTTGATGATCTTAGGTCTCCTCCAACCTTGATGATTCTGTGATTCTATGATTGGCTCAGGACATGCTCCTGCCACGGATGGTGGGAAAACATTCACAACACACATCGTGGAGCCTCTGGCACTGGGCTGACATTTTGGATATACAGAAAATGAGAAAAAAATCTGGCAGTGAAAAGCAGACCAGAACAAATCATCTGGCCATGGGCAGCCCTGTCTGAGGTGCTAACACTCAAGAGTCTGCACACTGTCTGTCACCCTCAAGTGGGAATGAGGGTGATTTACAGAATTATATATTTTTTAAAGTTATTTCACACTTTAAGCACCAGCTCGGGAGTTAGTATTCACAGCCTCCTGAAATGTACTTCTTGGGCACTAACCCAGCATGGAGAGAAGTTACTCCATTAACTTCCTGATGCTCTGTCATTTCTCAAAGCACAGACAGGCTCTGCACACAATAAGTCATTTCTCAAAGCACAGACAGGCTCTCTGCACACAAAACCACTATCAGAAGCGTTTCCACGCAGCAGGGCTGCCACTTGACCTCCCCTCCTCCTTAATTACACAGGGGCATCACCAACAGGCAAAGCTTTCAATAAAGAGATGACAGCAAGCAACAAAAAAGAGAGGCTTTGAAAAATATGTACATCATCTACCTCCCCTCATGGCAGAGTACACCTGGAGCAGGTCAAGCACATGTTCCTGAAACAGGAAAAGGACTGTGATACCTGATAAAAGCTTTCACTTACACATCCATTTACCAGGCATCCTTGAAAGAGGTTAAATGGCTCAAAAAGGCCCATAAATTGATTCACACACCCCAAGCACATGCCCTTGAAAAAAGGGCAAAACACAAAAGCTGTTTTCAAGATTGTGCATTGTCTGCTTCAATGCCAGAACACAGTGGTGGTCTTCAGCTCAAAAATGACACAAAGAGCCTCAGCAGAACAAATCTCTCCTCAACAGAACGACTTTCTTGTACAATGTGAATATGATAGGCAAGAGACAAAAATAACTTCTGCTGCCTGCACAATTGAGCAAAACGGTCCTTTGTTCTTTGAATTATACCATGACACAAGAGATTGTTTTTACTTTACATCGAAAGTGCTTAAGTAGTCAACTCACCATGGAACATGTTCCCTGCAGGCAAACTGTCAGAGTTCCTGTTTGAAGGTCAGTTAACCCTTCTGTCAACTAATAAGGCCCTCAGAATAATGATGAATTGTCCAAATTCCTCTGCACAGAAAGAGGCTAAATGGCATGTGGTTTTTCTCAAAGATCCTGAGGTCTGATCGAGTTACATGAATACTTGCTGCTGGCAAATCAGATCACTGTATTTACTTGTGGATTTAAAAAGCTTAAAGAGAAAAAAAACCCAACAAAACCCAATCCCATGTTGGTAATTCTACTCCTGAATACCTGCGTGTTCAGGAAAAGCAGATGACATGGCTTTAGTAGTATTTACATGGTATTGTGGATTCCAAAATCTCTGGAGGCAGAAAATGGTGGGGAAGGGGAGAAAAGAATTTAGGTACTAACTTGTTTGCAAAGTGAAAACCTAAACTTCACAGCTGCCTGTTGGGAGATGATAAAAAGCAAGTAAGTTATTCTAAATGCAGCAGAACAGTAGGATGAATCATCACGTTTCCAGTTCTACAATACATCCAAACTGACCTTTTTGGGACCCATGTACAAAGCAGCACATTACTGTGGGTTATTTCCCCATTTCTGGATTCTCTACCCAGCCCAGCTGGCTCTGAATTACCTCAGTCCCATGAATCCAACATACATAAAATGGCTTTCAAAAGTGATGGTTTCACACTTGCTCTTTTCTCCATCATCTTCCTAAGTCATTAACCATACACAGGACCACACCAGCTTACAACCCAAAAGGTAAAACTGAAGATAATTGTATTTCTTTTTTAAGTAAAATCACATAGTTTAAAGGAAAACATAAAAACCTAGCCTCCCTCAGTACCAGAATAAGATTCTGGTCAATTTTATTTTCTTTCCATTTTGATCAGAAGCTGAGGCTAAATTTCTGGACACTGCATTAATAATTAAATTAGGCCAGCCAAAAAAAGAACCCACAAAAACTGCCCTCCAAGGCTGTGTGGAACACAACTTCCACCACCTCTGACACCTCTAGTGAACGAGTCCTGTCCCTTGTGCTGTAGCCACAAGCACCAGCAGGTTATTTTACACCCCAGCAAGGAGGTGAAGGCCCCAGCATGGTGGGGATCAAACCCTCCACTGACTTCAGTTGTGGCGAGTTCTCAAGAGGAGGAAAGTGAGCCCAGGCCAAGATCATATAAAGCCTTCCATGTAGTGAGGAACACCTTAGAACACTAAGGCCACCAGGGAAATGCCAGAAACCTGTGGACCACCAGGCAAATAGCCCAGTGCACAGGTTCCACCTCTGCCTCAGGCCATACCTGACAAGCACCCACTGGTTTCAGTCTCTCTGATTGAAAGGCACAACTTTGTCCCTAAAGTGACAAAACCCCAACTTTGTCCTAGAGGGACAAAAGCAAAGTGACAGTATCCATGTGAAAGGAAAGGAGAGCCTTCAAGCTGGCAGACTGAAAAATCTGTCACAGGATTGGCAAGTAGCTCATGAAAGAATAACTGAGTTAAGCATCCATGATTCAGGATGGTAGGTGCACGTGGTGACTCTACCACCACCAGGGAACTGGGATGTGACTACAGGACATGCCTTGATTCCTATCACCTGCTAGAAACAGAGCAAACACCATGTCAGAATGATCCAGCACACATGTCCAGTATCATGTTCCACCAGAGCACTTCACCATCACTTCTAGCCACAGTGGAGTTCTTGCTCCTCTAACACATCCTCTGTTAATGGCCAACTATTCCTGTGGCCACCGTGTGAGTCAACTCCTATGCACACCAGTGCTAAGAATGTTCTGTGGTTACAGCAGTTTTGCTTCCATGTACCCAAACAGGCTAACTCAAACACAATCTTCAAAGTATTGCTTGGCTAAGGAGATTTTGGCTCTAAGCAGCACATCCACAAGTCTGATGTAACACCTTAGTAGCTACATCAGATCCAAGGTTAGCATATGCCTGGTTATCTGTTGGTTTTTTGCAAGAACAAGAAACACACAGGCACATTAGTGAATCAGAAGTGTTTCAGATGTTCCTCTATAGCTACCAATGGCTTTATATTCCACTTCACATAGTGTATGTGAAATAGGGAAGTCCTGCAAGCTCCTTTTCAATGGCTTGTCTATGCTTAGGTGACTAGAAATTGGGAAAAATAGTTCATTTTGCACAGCAAAACCACACAGATGTTGAGTTTACTCTGAGACACTTAGATGCTTTGACCACTTGGAGTTGGAAATACCTACAAAATAAATGGCTGGTTACTCTCCCTTCATGCAGAGAGGATACCAAGGCCAAGGTGAAGGGCTCCAAATTAACAGAGACAGGGCTGATTGCTCTGAAGATCAGTGTCAGAGTTCAACTCTGTCCCTGGGTAAGCAGAGCAGGACTCTGCAGTATGGAAAACATAGTGGATGAAAAGAAGTCCTTTGAAATCACTGGCCAAAGATGTGAGGGTTTTCAAAGGAGCATTTACTAAATTAAACAATAGGTTTCTGTTTTGAAATGTCATTTTGGAACTGAGCATATTGTTTTCTTTAATTGAGCGTTTAACTTGATCAGAGATTTTTCTGTGGCATACTTCAATTGAAGTGAAATCACGGTTTTGACAGGAAAATTTTTAGCCAATTTCTTCAGTCAGGATCTGCCAGTTAGCAAATTATGTGTATAAAAGATTGTAGCTGTATCTGTTCACAAATGCATGTGCACATTTGTGAATGTAGACACATGGTAATTTTTGAATCATCTTGTTCAGTGCATTTCTCCTCCTCCTTTTCCCTGATCCTATAGATAGAATTAACATTAATACGTTTACTGAACGCAGTCTTGTAGAAACCAAGGGGGAGAAATCCAAAAGAAGCAAATGACTAGCTCGAGTGGTTTGCTTTAAGCTCACAAGGATCTATGAAATGCATTATTTCACCTACTCTGACAGCTCTGCTACCTTTCCCTCTGATTAGAAATATTTAGAACTCACCTCCATTTGAACCACTGTGATTTAATACATGGCATGTTTGCACATCACTTAATTTAAACTAAGGTGTGTCAGAGTACTTGATACTACAGGGGAGATGATATAATGGATACTGAATGGGCTGTATGAAAAGCAGTCTCAGTGTTCAGTGTTTGGTGCTAGGAACAAGCAAGTGTTGTACATCATCCTACACAGAATAGAAATCATTGCTGCAGAAATATTTTCTTTACTGCTTAGACTGAGGACAGAGAGCATCAAGTGTTTAACTCCTCCACAGAAAAAACACAAAGCTTTTGTTCCAACATGATTTCCTGGCATCATTTCCCAGTGCTAGTGAGGCACCGCGATAAGAAAACCATTCAGCAATTTGTAAGGTTGAAAGTTTTGCAAAGCTAGCAAATTTCTTCTGAAGAATCAGCTATTGATTCAAATTACCCTGTAAGCATAGTACTAACTCCTCAGCATTATGACTTTCAGTAGGAGTGTTAAGATAAGACCCCAGCCTAGAATTCCTGGAGTTGTGCTGCAGGTTAACATGCTAGCAGACCTTGCTCAAAGTGCAGTTTTTTGGAAACAGCCCATATACATTACAATATTTATGACCACAGGTCAACTGAAATTATGAAACTCAAAGTGAAAGTTATAATTTCTTTAGTGTAGCATTCATCTTGCTTTAGACACATCACAGAAGGAAAAGAAACATCTGCCAGTCTTCTCTCCATACCACAAACCATGGGTAGCTGTGGTCCACTGACTGTTCTAGGTGGGCCATTTTGGACATTTTCACATAGCTATGTCCAGAGTTTATTTGTAGACACTTGGGTTTTTAGTAAAGGGTGTCACAGCAATGTGTGCAGTACAGTCCCCATTTCTCATCAGGAGCTTGTGCCTCTTGGTGTCAACAAACTTGTGATCTCTTGTGAAGAAATCAGACATCACTGTCCCTGAAGTGACTGACTCACCCTGTGATTTCCAACCTTGAGCAGAAGCCACTTGCCCTAGACAGTGGAGGATTCCACTCTGAAGTTGTTAGGACTGATGTCCACACCTCTACATCAGCTCAGGGTCTGCAGTGTGGATTGCCTGTAAACACTCACATGGTTCAGAGCTTTTGCTGTTCCCCATCCAGGTTGGTTTCTATTTTCTTCCTGAATCCGGTACAAAATGTGACCATACTGGCTGCCTGTGCCAGCATGAGCTGAGGGCAGGTGGCAAACACCATGGCCAGGAGACCACATTTCCCCCTATAACTGGAGATGACCTCTTTGTGACAAAGCCCAGTCTCAGTTCCAGCTTCCCCTTGGCCACAGGCCAGATTTCATCTCTTTTCCAGGGACACTGCTCTGCATCTCCTTAAATGGCATAGCTTTCCAGTTCACCTGCAAACAGCTTACCACTGAGAACTGCTACCTGCCCACGTGGCAGCTGCACGTCTGCCAGCCTGAGCATCACCACTCACTCCCCAGGGATAAGAAGCCAATTAATTCCCTCCTTGCCAAGGAAGGATAGGAGCCAGGCAGGAGGCACTGACTGCACCATGCCAGGGAGACTCAGCAGCACCACGGGCCTGGATGTGTTCCATGAGCAGGCACATGCTTGGAGCCCATCCAGAGCATCACACCTCAGGCTGCCACAGCTCAGTCCAGGGCACTGGCTCTCCCCACCTGCCCCAGAGACCTCCTGTTGGATGTAATCACAAAGGAAAATCTGCATTTCCACCCAAGAGAGTCTCCTCCAATCACTTGGGGCAGAAGGGATGGTGGGCTGGAAGGAGACTGAAGATCTTGCATGGTAAAAACAGGCTCTGAAGAATATATTCTCTCTTTACTTCAGAAACAGTAAAAGCAGGTTTCCACATGTTCAAAAGGCAGCAAAAACTCCATCACAGACCAGAAATGCTGGTATGCTGCAAAATCCTGCTCATAAGGTATGCAGAGGGACTCCATCAATAAACCCTGATGGAGACAACTGATACCAAGAGACAATCCCTCCCCTGGAGCCAGCAGGGTCAGTGCACCCCTTACCACACCAGAACACACACAGCCTCCCCAAAGGCTGCCTCTACCCCCAAGAAACCCAATATGTACTCAGGAACTGTGACAATTCCCCAGTCCTTTTATCTGGGGCATTAACCAAGTCACTGTGACCTGCCTATCTGCCAAGATAATGGGCTCTAAGGTATCTCTATTGTAAGGGATTTATTAAAGACCACAGCAAGCACATTCCTCCCTGCAGGAAAAAATACCTTAATCTATTGCAAACCCTCCTGGCAAAGGCTCCTATTTGAACAGATGAGAGATACAAGTTTGTTCTGGTCTGGACAATGTTTGAAGTTTCTTTTCCAGCTAATGAACAGACTTGTTTATAATGAAAGGACAGAGAGCATCCAGTTTTCTAAACAAGCGACTTCATGGTGCTCAGTTTTGCAGCATGTAGCTATGGATAACCTCTGGCATGCTCTCTGCCCACTCCTTTATTTTCATCTGAAATAAAAGGAAAGTTGCCTCCTTTATTTATTCAGGCCTAGTCTCCCTAAGAAGATGTAAGAGCAGACAGTGGTCTTCTGCTACACACAGCTGGAAGGCAAACGAAACTGGTTGCCAGACCAAATCTCAAACCCAAAGTTCTGCAACAGGTTTTCCTACCACACTGGCTTACCTGGCAGCATTGCAACCTAAGCCTTAAGGAAGAGTTAGCTTCTAAAGAGAGAGGTTTGGTTCTAAATGAGTGTCAGACAAGAAAAATGAAACAACAGGCAAGTGCAGGGCTGGGGTATATCCCATCCCCCAGGGCACCAAAGCCCCGGGGCAGACACCACCATGCTTTCCTCCCACACTGCCAAGGCTGAAGCAGGCTGTTCCTGGCAGGGGTGTCCCAGTACACTGTGGGTGATGGTATGCCTGGTCACACAGACATCTCCAAAAGAAGCAGGGGGAGCAACACCAGGGCTGGACTTACCTTGGCACTCCACATCTGGGTCGCCCCAGAAGAGCTCCTGGCACTCCCGGCAGGTGCGTCCTCCGAAGCCTGGCATGCACTGGCACTGCCCAGTGAACTGTCCAAATAAAAACACCCCAGCAGGAACGTGAGCACCTCGGCAGGGCCACCCTGCACCAGAGCAGAAGCCAAGCCACCAGAGCACGCCCACAGTCCCTCACCTCATTGCAGGCAGGGCCCAGGGAGCGCGTGGGGTCGCAGTCGCACTGCTCGCAGCCAGTGCCACTGGCCAACCTCCAGGTGTTGGGGGCACAGCGGTCGCAGGTCTGTCCCACCACGTTGGGGAGGCAGTGGCACTGCCCCGTGGCTGCCTCGCACCGGCAGCTCTCCGAGCCCTCGCAGTCCTCCCGCACCGTGCCCAGGTAGTTGCAGACACACTCTGAAGGAAAGAGCACAGTGCCTCAGGGCCCTCTCGCTACCAAGGTCCCGAGTTCACATCTCGTTTATTCTCCAAGTCCCCAGACGTGTGAGCAGATGGTGCCATGTCCCAGTCAGTGCCCATGGCTGACCCAACACTGAACAACACCCAGCACTGCCCAAGAGCCCTCCTCATGTCCTAGGCTGGCCACCTACACAGCTTCTGCATCAGCACACAGAAGGCCACAGAAGCCCTTCATAGAATTTTAGAGGTTGGAATGGACCTTATAGACCACTTAGTCCCAACCCCCTGCCATGAGCAGGGACACCTCCCACCAGAGCAGGTTGCTCAAGGCTTTAGCCAACCTGGCTGTGGACACTGCCAGAGTTGGGGCAGCCATAGCCTCCCTGAGCAACCTGTGCCAGTGTCTCACCACCCTCACAGGGAAAACTTCCTATGATCCCACCTCTCCTTCAATTTGAATCCATTACCCCTTGTCCTATCACTGCAGTTGCTAACAGAGTCCCTCTCCTGTTCCCCTGGAGCCCCTTCAGATACTGGAAGGTGCTGTGAGATCTCCACACAACCTCTTCTCCAAGCTGAACAGCCCCCACTCCCTGCTCCAGTCCTCTCCCTCTTCTCCAAGCTGAACAGCCCCCACCCCCTGCTCCAGTCCTCTCGACCTTTGTGGCCTCCTCTGCACTTGCTCCAACGGCTCTATGTCCTTATTTCACTGAGGGCACCAAACTGCATCAGTATTCCACCTTTGATTCATTCATTCATTCATTCATTCATTCAAGCAGCTCAGCCCTCTCCCTCTTCTTCTTTCCTCCCTTTGTACACAGCCAAAGTCCCAGTTTGCCCAGCTCCTTTCAGCACATGTCAATGCTGTCCATGCTCTCCCTGTCAAACGTAAAGGACCCTCCTTCTGCTCAGGAGCCCTGCTGAGCTGCTGGGCAGCTTCAGGCAACTCCAGCTGGAGATAATGAGGTTTCCCCTCCACCCCAAATGCTCCCAGGTGAAATGGTTCAGGTGGCTGCTGCCAGGGCTGGCACAGGAGCTGTGTGTCCCAACTCACTTCTGCAGTCCTGCTGCAGGGCACTCCCGTAGTAGCCCTCCTTGCAGAGGTGGCAGTTCTCCCCCTCCGTGTGATACAGGCACTTCATGCAGGCTCCTGTCCTCTTATCACAGGCCTCTGGGTCAGTGGTGTCGATGTTGTTGTTGCACTGGCACGGCTGGCAGGCGCCGCCAGCGTCGTCGGGGCTCCCAAAGAAGCCAGACGCACATTCATCACATCGACTGCCTGTTTGAACAAACAGGCACAGTGGGAATTACCACCACGGCTCACTAGCATCCAGCAAGGCTGAGGTGAGGCAATAAAGGCCATTAAATGGGGAGGCATTAACTGGATCAAGCTCAAAGCAACAGAGCAGAGCTTGGTGAGACCGTGGCCTTGGTGCAGCATGGGTGGTACCACTCAGAGCATCAAGGCATGGCGCTGCAGCCTAGCTGCCAGCACAGTCCTCCCT
Organism: Acanthisitta chloris; assembly: GCF_000695815.1. Lineage (NCBI taxonomy): Eukaryota > Metazoa > Chordata > Aves > Passeriformes > Acanthisittidae > Acanthisitta > Acanthisitta chloris. Next base: position 955 of record NW_008666550.1, on the reverse strand, counting down.
CAGTCCCACTGCTGTCCCATCCATGCCTCTGCTGACCACTGGTCATCCCTCACCACACTGCTGGGGATGAGGTTTGTGGTGGTACTGGCACCACCTGCACATGCTACTCTGCCCTGGCACCTTCCAAGTGAGGCAATCTCCATCAGCAACACATTGATGCTGGTGCTTTGGTCACACCCAACCCATAGGAAGATGAGAGGAACAGGAACCTCACTGAGAGGTTCCACCCAACCAACCCTGCTCCATGCACCCACCAAATACCTATGTATCCCACGCTGCAGACACACACGACTTGCAGTGTGACAGGGTCCTGGTAACAGCCACTGGCAAACTGCCGTCCGCTCTCGGGGCCATCAGGGCACAGGCAGGGCCGGCAGTGGTCGCCTGATCCCAGCACAGGGTCTCCATAGTAGCCAGCCTGGCACCTGCACAACAGGGGACACAACATGCAGGGTTCTGCAAGCAAACAAACTGCAGCCTTGCTCTAACTAAGCTCAGGTTTTCCACCACTGTGAAGAACCCAAGGGCAGAAACATCCTTATGGCTCTCCCTTGCCGCTCGCGCTCCGAGCAATTGTCCACAGAGGCAAATTTCTCTGGCTTTACACCAGTGTAAGAGCAGGAAACCCACGGTGGGTGCCTCTGGGAAGGCTTGCAAGGGCTCTCTGAAGGCCTGGGGTCCTGCAGGGTGTTCTTGCCCACTTGGGCAGGTGCTGCTGGGAGCCAGGAATGAGGAGCTTCACCACTCATCCTTCTCCATCACACCAGCACTGCTCCGACTCCCAGCGTGCAGGGATTTTCCCTGTGGCTTCACACCTGCCTGAGCACTAGCACCGGGGAAGAAGAGCTGTTGCAGCCACCCTGCTGCAGAGCAGGAGAGGGGCCAGGGCGAGGGCACGAGAGGGCCCAGGGTGAGGGCACGAGAGGGCCCAGGGCGAGGGCACGAGAGGGGCCAG
>NW_008666549.1:3518-6518 GCF_000695815.1 Acanthisitta chloris | reverse complement strand
CGGCGGGGCTGAAGTGTCCCCCGTGGGCTGGAAGGGTGAGCACTGGGGAGGAGCCCTGCCAGCTAGCCGGAGGCCGGGCGCTGCTCCCGGGAATGCTGCCGTGTCCCAAGCGACACCGTGTAGGTGCTGGGATACAGCCATTCCCATCCCCTGGCAAACGTGTCTCTCCAGGACCACGCTGTCTTTCTCCCTGAGCAGTTCTGGTCCTCTCCAAGGAGGTCAGTGTGCCACCTCACTTGCTCTTCATCTTGTGCCTCCTCGGTGGCATCACTTGGCGATGTCCTGCTGGTCCCTGTCCCTGCTGTTCCTCCTCCATCCCACAGCAGAGGCTATTGGGGTGCTGCGTCCTTAGTGCTGCTCAGGGCTGTGCTGTGGGTGTGGGGTTTGTTTGTTTTGGCTTTTTTTTTTCCTTTCTTTCTTTCTTTCCAGGAAGCACTTAATGTTCTTGTATTTCTGGCTCCCTTTGCCACTTGAGATTTGGCAAAGACACCAACCAAGAGTGGTTCTTAAATGTCAAACAGGACAAAATGTTTTGAAAACCCTTTAAGACTGAGGCGGAAATGTCACTGCCTTGTAGCTGGTGGCTTTTTGGGTCCTTGATGGATCCTGGCACGTGTGGGCAGCAGCACTCGGCACGCAGGCAGCAGCCATCCCAGGAGGATATTGTATGATATAACAGACTGTTGTGTCTTGGAAGTTGTCTTGGCGCTCCATGCTCCAGAGGCTTGAAGGCCTGGGAGTCATAGAGAAAGGTCTTCCTGGTGTGAGCCCCAGGTGTGGGTGAGGCTGGGTCCCCTCAAGGGGTTGTGTGCTACCAAGTGTTTGCCTTTTCTGTGTTCAGCATGGCTGTGGAAAGAGCAAGAGGATTGTAGGATGTCGAAAGGAGATGCTGATGGAAAGGGGATTTGAGAAGTTCCTCTCTGCTAGCAGAGGTGGAAGGTGGCACCTGTCTCTCATACCTGAGCATGGGTAGGGCTTGCCTTGGGGTGCTGCATGAGTGCACATGTGCTCTATGTCTGACATCACTGGGGCTCCAAGGGGGCAGAGAGGCTGCTTGTGCAGCTCTCAGGCTGAGGGGACCTCCCTGCGTTGTTCTCCCAGGCACTTAGAGTGAAAAGAAGTAGAGACCAAACCAAGGAAGGCTAGAAAGAGGAGCTGCTGTCTTGTCTTCTGAGCACCTGCACATGATGCAGCACCTTTGACCCCTTGTTGCATGCCATCAAGGAGGAGAAGGCTGTGTGATGGTGCCTCTGAGTTTTTGTAAAATCTCTTCCCTTTGAGCAGTTCTCCCTCTGACCTTTGCCTGCTGCTATCACCAGCACTTGGATTTGGCAATTTCTCCTCCTCATGCCCCACACAACAAAGCCTCACCTGAAAATACAAAAACTCACGTGATGGCATTCAGAGCTGGCTGCTCAAAGAGAAGTGCCAGGGCTGCACAATGGCTTCTAAAAGCTTCCATGCTGTGGCTATGCTCCCTTCTCCTTTCCTGGGCCCGTGGAGGGAGGTGTCTGTACTTTAACCCTGCAGATGGAAGGTGTATGGGGTCAGGGCACTAAAATGCTGGGCTGAAGCTGTGGGTAGTTTTTGCAGGTGTCTGGGCTGAAGCCTGTAGCTGAGCATCTCTGGGCTCTGCTGATGGCCCAGCAGAGCCTGGCTGGGCCTGGCTAGGGAGGTTTGGATGCCAGAGAGAGCAGGGCATGCATGCACACAGGGCTTTATGCATGCTCAGCGGTTGCTTTCCAATGCAAGTCCCCTCTCTACCAGCACCTTCTCCTTTGTGCTGGTTCCCAGAAATCAGCTGCAGACCTGCTGCTGGGCATGTTTGCAGGTCTGTCACACACGTGTGCTTATGCTGGGGAACCTTGAGGCAGGCAGGCAATCTCTGCCTGATGACAATGGTCTGCAGTCTGCATGTGCTCAGGGGTGCAGAGCTGCATTCTGCCTCAGCACCAAGCTCACCCCATGGGACAGAATCAGCCCCAGCTCCAGGGTCACCCGCACCCTGGTGAGGGAAGAGCAGTGGGGGGGGTAGAGCAGTGTTTTTATCAAGTTGCTGAGTAGGAAGAGCAAACATCCTGGCACATGGCACAGTGCCGCAGTGGCACTCGTGGCAAGAGGTGCTGGGTCGCCTGTTACATACTTTTCAGTCTTGATAAGCATGTCCTGAATGTGTTCAACACCTGAGTCCCATGGGAATCAGCCATGGACAAGCTTCCTGGGAGAGGTTCAGCTGTGCAGATCTCCTTGCAGCATGCAGAGATGAGGTGGCTCTAAGCTAGGAAGCAAAGGCAGGAGATCTGCTGGTAATTGTCATGAAGACTGCTCTAGCATGCAGCCAAGAGGGTGCTGGTGGCAGCTGGGAGCATCCCATGCTCGATCCTGGGGTAACTTTGCCTCCCCTGCTCTGGGGGGAAGACTGTGGGTTTGCTTTTGGGACTGACTGCTCCTCCACTCTGTGCCCTCTTGCAGTCAGAGCAAGTGCAGGTTGGTGGCTCCTTGGGAAACCCTTCCATAGGGCAGGATTGCACTTGCTCTCTAGGGATTAAAGCCAGAGCAGCCCCTGTGTCCTCCTTCAGTTTGCCACAACCAGCCTGGTTTCCACTTCTTGTCATGCTAGTGTGCTTTTCCCACCCATCCAAGCAGCCTGGCCACTCCAGCAAAAATTGGAATGTCCCTTTACATGGAGTGCCCCAGGCAAGGTGGGGGTGTTTGAGAGCTCTGCCCTTGGGCTGCATGCAGGGGATGCATATGCAGTTGCTGCAGGGAGGTGCAACCAGAGGTTGACCTCCTGACACCCTCACCCTGATGCTAGTGGCAGATGAACCTCCTTTTGCCCTATGTTTCCTGCCTGATCCTGCACAGTGCATTTTCCTCACCAGGCTTCTTGTGGAGAAGAGTGTTGTGGGAGGGATGTGAACCTGGGTAGTGGGAGCAGTAGGTCCCTTTGATGTGGGGTCCACAGCGAATCTGTGCCCCCAGTGGGGTTTGGGATGGCTC
>NW_008666549.1:0-3495 GCF_000695815.1 Acanthisitta chloris | reverse complement strand
AAAGAGTCCAGAGGGTTTATAAAGCAGCTGCACCTGCTTCTGGTGGATGCTCCTCTGGGATATAAGAGCTTATGGGTATCCTGGGGACAGACTGCGCTCTGTGGGGCAAGAGGTATGGAGCAGCATGAAGCTCACTTCCCTCTGCTGGGAGCTGTGTCAAATCTGCTGCTTTGGTGTCATAATTCAGTTTTCTTATAAGCCTTGCCCATGTCTCACTGCTTCTGTGTTTTTCTTTGCTAGCAGGAAGGCAGGTGGGGGCAGTGGGTGCCACTTGGTATGGGGCAGATGGGGATCTGGTGATCACATTAAGTGAGTGACTGACCCTGCCCTGTGTTGCAGCATCTCTGGATGTTGTGGGGCAGGGGAAGGGGCTTCTTGTGGAGTTTCTGTGTGCCACTTGGCAGGTTTTTTTGTGTATCTACTGAGATTTTTTTTCAGTCTTTAAGTAAAAATGCATCTTTGGCAACTCCACTCTGAAGCGAGCACCTGCCTCCACAGCTGAGCTGCTGTGCTCCACTCCACAAAAGAAAAACCCAATCAACCTCTAAACTGCTGGGTTGTGAATAAAGCTTTCTAGGCAAGTCTTACAGTAGAGATGAGGCTGGTCTTCTCTCATCTATAAGTGCAAGACATGCTATGGGGACAAAATCAAGGGTATGAAGTGAGATCTGACAGGGTGAGCTGTGGCAGTGCAGTCAGCTTCCTTGGTGCTGCTGTCATTTGCTGCCTGGCAAACCTCTCTCGTTCAGCCCTGGGTAGGGAGGCCTGGTGCCTTGGCGGCCCGACCTTTACACCCAGCTGAAGGTCGGGCTGGCGCTGCCGCAGGTACTGGGGTGGTGGCTGCTCCTGCCCAGCCGCCTGGCAGGGAGGTGCCAGCAGCTTCTGAAGGGTCCCTCAGCTCTTCCGTGGGTGTCTGACGCTGGGATGTAGGAGCAAAAGGTGAATTCCTCTTCCCTGCTCCCCTTCCAAAGGCAGGGGCTGTGTTTTGCCTCCCCTTCCCCACACCTGCTGACAAGAGGGGTTCTGCTGCTAGCAGAGCAGTAGGTGGGGTGCCCCCCCAATGGCTGCACTCCTGCTTTGCTGCTTCAGCCAGTGGGTGATGGTCTCCTGGTGGGGCTCTTGGTCTCTCTGCATGTTTTGAACTGCTCTGTAGGTTAGCAGCTTGCTTAGCCATTCCCTCATGAAGCTGCAGCTCAGTAGTGGTGGAGGTCTTGGCAGCCCTTGGCCAGGCTGCCTGTGTGGGGGTTTGGGGTGGGTTTGGGAGCAGCTCGTACCCTACCTGCTCCAGATGCCCTGCCTGGACTCCTGCAGAGTGCTGCAGCCTATTTGGCTTTGTTGTTCCTCGTGTGTGGGGATGGACAAGATGCCTCATGGACCGGCTCTCCTGGTGCTCCCCAGCTGTGCCCTGCTCAGTGCAGGGATCAGCCTGGGGCAACTCTGCCTGCACTGACCGTCCCTCTCCCCACAGAGTACAGCCGCTTCGAGTCAAAGATCCACGACCTGAGAGAGCAGATGATGAACAGCAGCATGAGCTCTGGCTCCGGCTCGCTCCGGACAAGTGAGAAGAGATCTCTCTATGTCCGGTAAGGCTCAGCGCCCCTGCCTGCTCCTTGCTCCTGGCAGTGGGAGGTGGATGGGATGGTCTGTCCCCACAGTATGGGGTGCAGGGAGGGATCAGCCTGAACTGTGCAGCACCTCTGAGGATGGTATTTCGGAGGCTAGTGGGGTGAGTGTCATAGATACTGTCCCAAAGCCTGGAGGCTGCAGCAGGCAGAGAGGTGCTTTTGCACTGGTTTGCCAGGGCTTGGTGCTCTGCATTCAAGTGCCTCTTCCGAGGGCCGCTCTGATTTGGAAAGCACTGGTGTCTCTACAGAGCCCTGGGTGGCTTCTGGCCAGGCCAACCCACTGGACACCACACACAAGGATATTATGGGCATCCAGCCCTGCTTCTGACCCAGTCGGCTCGGGGCAGCGTTCAGGGTGCTCTCCTCAAACCACTCCTAGTAACAGGCTTCTCCTTGTCCCCTCCTGCCATTCCTCCAGCAGGATCTGGCTGGACTGGAGATGAGCTCTTAGGAGGATTATTGCTCTGAGCCCTCAGTGTGCATTTGGTGTGCAGCCAGGTGCAGGGCAGGCAGTCAGGGGTTAAACAGCCATGGAGCTCTGACTGCAGAGTTCTGTGCAGCCAGGGCAGCCTCTGCTTGCTTGCTGCCTCCTGCCACCTCCTGCCTGCCACAATGCCAGTGGGGTGACAGCTAATGAGTAATTTTTAACTTGGTAATTAAAGTAATCCTGTAAATCCTCGCCCTGCACAGCCTGTTGCAAGTTGGGCTGGCAGGAGCAGGGGATGCTTCTTCCCTGTGGGAAGGATGGCAAGGGCTGAGGGTGCATGAGCCTCAGCCTGCATCTCCCACTGCATGGCTGCTCCTTGCAGAGGGGCTTCAGGTATTGTGGATGTGGTGCAAGCCTGGCCTGGCAGGAGGGGAGAGCGGCACCTCTGGGTTCCTGCAATTCACACCTTCCCACAAGTCTCTGCAGGCATCTTGCTTGATTTGGTATCTCAGGACTTCCTGGGGGTGTGTGACAAGCTAGGCGCAGTGTTGAATAAACATCATCTTGGTAGTCCTGCCCTCACTCCCTTGCTGTCCCGTGGACACCCTCGTGTATGGAGGAGGGTTTAGGCTTCGTCCAGCTTGAGTGGAGCCTGTTCCCTGCCTGGAAAGATGCTGCACGTATTGAAGCATTTCTGTGAACCACAGTGGTCTCTGTTGCGTCTGTGCTGCTTGTAGTATCTCTTATGTGCCTCCCTCCATGTGGCTTTGGAGGCCTCCAACAGTGCTGTGTCCCCTCGTGTGTACGCAGGTGGTTTCAGATAGGAGCTGGGCAGCCTTGCTGAGAGGGTGATCTCAGGGGAGGGCCTTGCACTAGCATGGCCCTTCGCAACACTCTCCAGCTCCGGCTGACACACACCCTGCAAACGTGCTTGCAAGAGCCACGGGGCACCCGGGCTGCCCCAGCCCTTCTGGGCGGGGTAGTTTCAAGCACAGTTTACCCGAAACCAGCTGAGCTGCTGTGCTCTGGACAGGACATCAATTACAGGACTTGCTACCCAATTGCTTGAGTCAGCCCCGTGAGGCTGCGTTGCATCCTGTGTGCTGTCGACAGGCTGGAGGTGCTTTTTTTTTGGGGTGCGGGAGCCGATTGGGGGGGGCTGGAGCCGCAGCTGTGCGGTACGGGCAGGGGCAACGCAGGTTCATGTTCTGCCTGTCACCTGCCTGTGCTGCCTCAGGGCAAAGTCTGCTGGCACTGGGGCCGTGCCGGGTGGGGATGGAGGTCAGGCAGGCACCGCGAGGAAGCCACGGGGGGCTTTGGCACTGCTTCCCCTCCAGCCAAACCATCTGCTCTCCTGGCTGTTGGTGCTGGGAGCTGGCCTGGGGGCCGAGCAGAGCCGCTGTGCTGCCGTCTGGCCCCTGCACCCTGTGCGCCCCGGGGAGC
>NW_008666548.1:1546-1851 GCF_000695815.1 Acanthisitta chloris | reverse complement strand
GGTGGTGGGGACCCCTTGGCGAGTCGTTCTGTCGCCCACCGCCACGCGCGGCCACCGCGGTCACCCCACCGGTGGTGCTGAGCGCCGGGCAGGGCGTTGCCAGCCCTTCCCAGCAATGTGGCAACACCACCGCCAACCTCCTTCCTTCCTTTTCCTTCCTCCCTCCCTTCTCACCCGTCCCGGAGATTGCCTGAGGTTGGGGTCCCCCATGGGTGAGCTGGGGGCGACCCCCGGGAAATGGGGAAGTGGAACCGAGGGATACTGACGCCACTGGCGGGCCCCGGGGGGGGTTGACGGGGGGGGGG
>NW_008666548.1:480-1526 GCF_000695815.1 Acanthisitta chloris | reverse complement strand
CCGCCCGTCCTCACCCTCGCCCTCCTCTTCCTCTGCGCAGAGGCTCAAGGCTTCGCCCTGTGCCACGCGCCCACCCTGCAGACCAAAGTCTTCCAGTATCGGTAAGGAGGGTGGGCAACACCCCCGGGGGGGTGGTGGGAGGACAGGGTGGGCACCGCTGGCATCGCTGTCCCCGCAGGATTTGGGACGTCAACCAGAAGTCGCTGTACCTGCGCGATGACCAGTTGGTGGCTGGACACCTGCAAGGGGCCAACGCCGCGCTGGAAGGTGACGTGTGGGCATTGGGACGTGGGGAGACGTGTGCCAGGCGTGGGCTGATGGCTCCTGTTGGTGTGTGACCTGCAGAGAAGGTGTTCTGGGTGCCCAACCGAGCGTTCGAGCCCGCGCGGCTTCCTGTCATCCTGGGCATCCGCAACGGCACGCGCTGCCTCGCCAGCCCAGCGGTCAGTCCTGCGGTCAGCCAGCCCTCCCTGAGCCTGCAGGTCAGTGGCACCACGGGGTCAGACAGGGGACAGCACAGGACAGACATCCCACAGGGATGGGGATGCCAAAGGGATCGGCATGGGGACGGCAAAGGGATGGGGAGACCAAAGGTATGGGGATGGGGATACCAAAGGGATGGGGATGGGGATGGAAGACCAAAGGAGTGGAGATGCCAAAGGGATGGGGATGTCAAAGAGATGGGGATGGGGATGCCAAAGGGATGGGCATGGGGTCACCCAAGAGATGGGGATGGGAGTGCCAAAGGGATGGGGATGGGAAGACCAAAGGGATGGGGATGCCAAAGGGACGGGGATACTGTGGATACAGGCATGCCAATGGGATGTCATGGGGATGGGGACAGCAAAGGGATGGTGACATCATTGGCATGGGGACATCAAAGGAATGGGGATGCCAAAAGAATGGGGACACCACGGTGATGTCACAGGGATGGGGACACCAAAGGGATGGGGATACCATGGGAATGGGGGTGCCAAAGGGATGGATGGGGATGGGGGTGCCAAGGGGATGGGGGCACCATGGGGATGGGGATGGGACCCCAACCC
>NW_008666548.1:0-233 GCF_000695815.1 Acanthisitta chloris | reverse complement strand
GGCTCGTCCCGACGATGACAACCACCTCTTTGACTTCTACTTCCAGCCCTGCTGAGCCCCCAGTCCTAGGGGTGGGGACATCCTCACCCCGGGCATGGTGGCATCTCCCCTGGGCTAGCACTAGCCCCTTGGGGACGGTGACATCCCACCGGGGTCGGTGGCATCCTCCCTTCGGTTATCCTCACCCCGCCCCACCCCTTCCCGGGATGGTGCCAGCCGCCTGGAGAGAGTGA
>NW_008666547.1:0-10071 GCF_000695815.1 Acanthisitta chloris | reverse complement strand
TGATCAGCCCTGCCAACTTATGAGCTATAGTTCTTTTGCCTCTGCTAGAGACATGAAGCCCATCTGACTCTAGCAGGCTTGGCAACACAGAATATACCCCATGGTCAAAAAAGCCAAAATTCTGCCTGTAGCACCAATCCGTTAGCCTTTAGTCATGGTTTAACCGCAGCCAGCCACCAAATACCACACAGCCACTCGATCATGCCCTCACCAACGGGATGGGGGAGAGAATCAGAAAGGTAAAAGCTAGAAAAACTCATGGGTTGACATAAAGACAGTTTAACAGAGAAAGCAAAGCTGGACACACAAGCAAAGCAAAGCAAGGATTAATTCACTTCTTCCCATGGACAGGAGGTGTTCAGTTATGTCCAGGAGAGCAGGGTACGTCACAAGTAACGGTTCCTTGGGAAGATCAACACCATCACTCCAGATGTCCCCCCTTCCTCCTTCTTCCTCTCACCTTATATACTGAGCATGATGTCATATGGTATGGAATATCCCTTTGGTCAGTTTGGGTCACCTGTCCCAGCTGTGTCTTCTCCCAAGCTCCTATGCACCCCCAACTTCCTTGCCAGTGTGGCAATATGGGAAGCAGCAAAGGCCTTGACTCTGTGTAAACTCTGCTCAGCAATAACAAAAACATCTCTGCATTATCAACTGTGTGTTCTGCACAAAACCCAAACATAGCCCCATATTAGCCATTGTGAAGAAAGTTAACTCTACTTCAGCCCAAACCAGCACAGACGAACACAAATTTAAATGTATTCAGTAGGGAAAAAATCCTCCACAAAATTAATAACCTTTAAGATCATTAAAAAATAAAATATTCTGTTTTTTAAAAATCATTACCCTCTACAGCACGTAACATTCAGATGCCTTTAACACAGTTCTGTGCAGGAGATAGGGATATCTGAATTTTATTCTGTTCTTGTCTTAACAACCGATTTACTGTTTCTACTCCTTATGGTCACAATGCACAATGCCTCCTGCAGACATTGGGCTATCTAGGCATTCCTTTAAAACTAAAACGTTAAATGTGAAAGCCATTAGAAAACCAGCTAACACCCCATCCACACAGACTATTGTTATCCTTCACAAATTCCTCCAGGAAAACAGCTCTGCGTAGTTTCACAGAGGCATCTCTCAGGTAGATGATTGACAAGTCCACCACTAAATCATGTCCCTAAGTGCAACATCTACACATCTTTCAAAGATCTCCATGGATGGTGACTCAGCCACTTCTCTGGGCAGTCTGAATTCTGGCTCAAGTTTTTACATCTAGGAAATCCATTTCCATAGTTATAATATTCCAGCCACATGCACACTGTGTGGATCTCATGAAACAGTGTTGTTTGGGTTTTTTACAAAAGGCTCTTAATTTTTATTGAGAGGCACAACACAATTCCCACTTGTGGTGGTGATGTATCAACACCAGAAGTTGTCCTCCCTCTAACATTTCCCATTTCCCCATCCTAATAAACATTTTGAGTCAGCATCTTTTCCTATCTCTTTACTTATCTATAAGTTCTATATTTTCCTGGCATATTTCACATTTTTGCTTTCCTTTATACATTTCATACTTCTGACACAAAAAGATATTGTTGGCAGCAGCACCTGCTTTTCAGAAAAAAAACTATCATGACTCAAAATCCTTGAAACGTGTGTGATTTTCACTACTGAAATAATAGAAAATAATGTCATTACATAGCAGTCTGGAGGTGAACACAAAAAAATTCTCCTTCCTCCTCTCCCCGCTGATTTGGTGAGTGTCTCAAGTCCTAACTGTTACTTTTGTAAAATGTCTTTTTTTGCCTCTCATTCATTTGGATTAGACTTTTCTTATTTATTCAATAATAAATTCATCAAGTGATAAACCATCTTACTGTTTTTCATGTCAGTTGTTTGGTTGCATTGAACTTTTTCTCTACTTCACTTGTCCTTAAGACGCTATGACTCCAAATTCACCATTTAAAAAAATAACTGTCACTGGCATGAGTTAAATAAGGAGACATATACATGACACATACTTTGCACTACCAAAAATACTTATGCTTTTGTCCTTTCTAGTTTATATTACACTGCAGGGGATGAACTTAATGCAAGACAAGAACGCGTTAGAGTTTTGTGACTGTTTTGCTGATTTTCCTTTGAAGTAGTGCTCTATGGAGGCAATTATGTATTGTTAATACTGGGTTTTTAGTTTCAGATCAGATGCACCTGGAAAACACTTCTGAATTTCAAATACCATTAATAATTGAATATTACCATTAAGTAATAAAATCCTGTGTCATTAGACCAGACTAAAGAAAATGTTGGTATTCAGAATTCAAATTAGTATACTCCTTTTGAAATAAATTCCACAACATCAGACCTAAAGAAGAAGCCACCTTTCCTAACAGGACATTTCAACAGCAAAATATTTACTTGCAAGTAAATACGGTTACAAGTTCAAATTTGCAACTTCTCTGCCAAAACCTTTTAAGTCCTAACAGCTTGTTCAAGCTGAGATGTACATATTTATTTTTTGTTGTCAAATATATCTATATTAATTAATATCAGTGCAGACTGGTTCCCTCAAACTGCTTTTATGGAAGGGCAGAGGAAAAATGTCCACACAAATAAGGTTTAAATGACATGATATTAATGAACATGAGTTCTTTGCTGTAGCTGTACTCTATCAGTATGATTTCCAAGAGCCTTTCAGACACAGTCTCAATAATTGTATTTCACACAAAACATGGGTCCTTTCTATCTATTCAGAAAACACACCAAAAAATTCCATCAATCCACTAAGTGTTTGTTTCCATATATACATTCTTTCTCTTGGGCTGGCTTTGTCCCAGGCCAATTTCATGAAACAGTTCAAAGTCTTATTCATACTGCTCAAAAGAAATCAGACTCCCTTTTCTTTTCTTGAGTGGAATTGCGGGAGTTTGCGTACAAAGAGGTGACGCCATTATCGTCTTCTTGAATATCTTGTGACTGACCTTTATTATTTACAAAAATGATTCTTTTATACACACCTATTATAAGCATCCACTTATCATTGGTTAACTACTATTACTAGCCCACCTCACACACAACGTAATTGGTTATTAACATATCAATCATAAAATGGCCCAATCATTGTTCTCCACCTCTAACCATCTTCAGCTCCTGCATCCCACAGCCAGGAGCTGCTTATCTTGCTACCTCCTTTCTCACATTCCAGCTGCAGCTGTGTCCTTGAACAGCTTGGCTTGCAGCTTGCTCAGGCCCTGCTAGCAAGGCTGGATTGCTCACATGTCCATTAGCAATCAGAAATTCTCCCACATGGAATGTCCTTGGCATTGCCAAAAAATATTTTTAAAAAGCCACTGGGGAAATGTTTGTCCTTGGAAAGACTGTGCGAAGTGTGCAGCTGCAGAGCAACAGCCAGAGGAAACAAGCAATGCTAGCAGATGTCAATAGGAATCCCCATGAATAGCAGTTTCATTGCAAGATCTTTGTGGCATCATCATCATTCACTACCTTTTGGAGCAGACTTCAGGATGGTGAATCTGGACAGTAATCCATCTGTCAAGGGATCTGGGACCAAAGAGAACCACAAGAACTCCACACTATCTTCCTTCCCAGTACAACCAATTATAAGAGTCTGGTGAGGCAGAACCCTGACTAGATTTTGAGAGCTGAAACCACATAAAATCCACTTCGTTGCCTCTAAAATGTGTCTAAGTCCCTTATTTAGCATATCAACCTTGAACTCTGTATATTTCAGAGGTTGCTTCACATCTCTACAGTCGTAAGGTAACAGTTCCTATTTACTCCAAACCTGTTAATATTTCTGCAACCTCGATGTCCAGCTCTGCTCTTGGATAAGTTTTCATACCCCACTAAAATTATAACCAATTTTGACATTACTTTTCACCACTTCTATAACGATGTTCCCTTAAAAATCTGAAATCCAAGCATTACCTTCCCTAGGACATTTAAATTTACATATTTGGTTAGCACTGATTTCCTTTTTTCCCCCATTTTTCCCCAAGAGCACATAATATCTCCATTTCAGCACACTCTAGTGCTGATGCACCAGCACAGTGAGTGATTGCAGATGCACCTCTGGGGAAAGTGTTAATAATTAACCATAACTGCCACAGCTGAGAGGACACAAAGAAAGCCTTTTTGGTGATTTCAGGATCTCCCCAGCTAACTCATAGTCAAAAACCACTTTTTCTTTCATTTTATGTTAAATATATACATTCAGGAAAACATTTTACTTGATTTTACGCACTAGAAAATTGTATTAGTGCAAATAACTAGAGCATGAACTCATGAGGCCATCACAGCTTCCACCACTGGTTACAAAACTGTGTTAAGGGGCTATTACTGTGGAGATACCAAATTCTGCTGTTTAGTCAAGTTCACAAAATAAGTAACCCTGTAAAGAAATGCATGACCTCCACAAAGAATCCTGCAGGGTTTTTGTTTTTACCTTGTGCCAATCCTGTACCAACAAGTTGTACCTATTCGTGTTGTGACCAGTTTCCAAAAAATAAGTAAAATCAAGGAGGGAAATTGCACTGTAGTGTTTAGAATTATTTCCATCATTACTTTGACTTAATCACTATATACACCAAACTACTGTCTAGACCATTCACTTAGTTTTGCTGTTAAGAGGTTCCAGGTCAGGCATATTTGCAAACGTAAATGAGCACAAATCTAAAGGATTGTCAAGGTTGGTTTACAGAAGCTGAGGTTTCCCTGCACCTTAGAGAACTACTTAAGTATAAGTATTCAAGCTTCTCATTGCGTTTTTAAGTGCAGAAGCTTACATTCAAATTTCCTGAATGGGAATTTACAGAAAGCCTGAACCAAAGAGCTTTTGCCTGCACAATTAATAATGAGAGGCAAGTTGAAGAACAGATCAAGTGAATACTGATCTTTCTGCACAAACAACAGTGATTAATTTTGAAAATATAATTTTAAATCCGGAATCTAGTGTTGTATATACAAGAAAAACAAGTAAAATAACACAAGAAAAAGATCCAGATCAAAGTGTTTAGTATCTTTAGGTTTTTTGTCATACTTATGTCCACTATTAAATTCAACTGGGTTCCTGAAACTTCAGAAAATTTCTTTCCTGGAGGTAACATTTTAAAGTATTATAGGATTTTGTATTGTTTACCCAAACCGTTTGATGGTGCTCTTTCCAGAACTTGTAGGTACCCATATAAATCTTATGCAGCCATTCTCTCTATTTTAATCCCTGTACCTAAATTAAACTTCAAGATTTAAGGCAAATCTTGAGTATACAAGTAATCTCCTTAACAATTGGGGTACCAAGGTATGGAATATTTTTCCTGTGTTAGCCTTAGGAGCTATACACAAAAAACGTGAAGGTAAGACCGTTTGGTCATAATGTCAGGTTAAGATATATTAACTAGAGAGGAAAACGGCAAACCATTAGTACTGAAGCTTGCATCCCACAAGGGCAGCTTGGATATGTCTGTGAAAATGCAGCAACTGAAAAAGAAAACTTATGTGTAGATTCAGAGGATAGTACTTGCACATTTGAGCTGCTCCCCTCGGGACAAACACAATGACAAATATACTATGTAGGAAAAGGATGTGCCTGTATAAGAACAAATTGTGCTAATGTTCGTATTGATAACTCTAAAGAAAAAACAAATAGGACTAACTTCTGTGTTTGCAATTTTACGATGATAGAAGGTTGTGATTATAACTGTTCTGCTCCTGTAACCACCTCTCAGTTGATATCTGATGATTATATGTTGTATAATGAAGGGCCTTACTACAAAAGGGGATGGATGTTGCCAACCTTAGATAAATGCTCTTTCACCCGGGCATCAAGGAATTAATAAGGAAAGTGCAAGAAAGCTCTGAACAAATGCTGTGGCAAGTTCAACATGATACCTTAGACATAAACAGTATTGTAACAGCCAAGGAGAAGATTGAGGAGCACCACTGGTGGGACATTTTTCTAAACGCATAATTAAAATCTCCAATTGCAGCACAGTTTTTAAACTTTCTGGTTCGTCCTGTGTTGGTACTGGTCCTGGTAGCATTATTGCTAACTATACTCAAATTTCTGGATGTGGTGGAAGCTGTGTATTTCCCAGGGCCAAACCTGAGGCACAGCACAATTGGTAAGAGTTGTACTGCACTTGCTACCTCGAAGAGAAACACTTGCAGAGGCTTTGACATTCCCACAAGCTGTCAGCACCTGGATACTCCTGACTTCATTTCCATTCCATCGATACTAAGTAGTTAGAAGTGTCCTAAAGGCTCCTGCACTCATGTTTTAATTTTATGCCACCAATGAATTTTGCTGATCTTTGGTTAGGAACACTTCAGTCCCTGCTTCTTTAGGCATCTCCATCTGGCAGAGAAAATCAATGGGAAAAAAGGTTTGGAAGGCTGCTTCCAAGTCAAGCCACCCGCTAGGAAATTACTCCAGCTATCTTGCACCTCAGTATGTTTTAAACACAGCGTGGCCCCTCCTAACTGCAGACTCTGAGCTACACAGCCTGTGAGCAGGGAAGGAAAATCAATTGTGGTCTAGTCCTAACTGCACACAAAGACATTCCACGTGCCATGAAATGGGACTAGATTTGGACACGTAGAGGCAGAAGCTCTGAGCCACTTCAGAAAGCTTCAATCCCTGTTCTGCAGTGATTCCATCAGTGATTTTCAGGAACTGCTGCTCAGCAATCTCAGTGCTGCCCAAGTGCCACATAGCTCCAGCTGCTGAGGAATTGGATTTCTCCAGAGTTCTGAACATTTTTTCCCTTAAAATCAACTGTTCAGCTTGTTGGTTTGTTTCCTTGACACAAACCAGGGGCTGGTTTACAGCCTGCTGGCTTTGCCCTCCTTTGGGAAAGGAACGACTGATGCCGAGAAAAGCTGGAAAAGAACTACTCCCAGACTTGTATCTCTGAGTACCAGGGATTTGTTTATTCAGCCCTGGGCACAAGGGGGATCACTCCACCAAACTTGTGCGCCTGTAACAGCACCTTTTTTTGTATTTCTCTCTTAGGGTGTTACATATACATTATACCTAGACATATTCATAACCTGTCCCTGCTTCGTAATATAATGAGCTCTAAACTCATTTCCATGCATTTGCGCTTGCGCAGTGTCTTCAGGTGGTTGTGGGCAGGGGTGTTCAAGAGGAAGGCTAGGAGTCTTCTTCAGCTTAAACTTTTCACCTCGTCCCTTAGCACATGCGCATTATACTTGTTTTTTTACTAACCCAGCACTCTTGTGCGTTACTAAGCTAAAGCAATCCTAAAATTAGTGTTCTATACATTTGGTAAGATAAGGTAGCACCCTGTTGTGAACTACTGTCTTGATTTGTTTCTTCCCTTGTTCACTCAACCAGCCCTTAATTGCCTTTTGGAGCCTACTTTGTTTACTCAGCCAGTGCCCCCTTAAATTCTTTCTTTGGGGCCTACTTCTTGTTATCATGATCCCAGTCACTTTCAGTCAAACCTAGTATGATACCAGTCACTCAGAGGAGGACCCCAGTAGCCCCCAGCATGGTCCCAATTGTTCCCAGTCACACCCAGAATACTTCCAGTCACACCCAATTGCTTCCAGCAGGATCCCACTCTCTCACAGTCACCCCCAGTCACCTTCAGTGTGCTCCCAGTGTGATCCCAACATGATTCCAGTCACCTCCAATAGGAGCCCAGTGGCTCCCAGTATATGCCAGTTGCCCCCAGCACGGGCCCAGCTGCTCCCACCATATCCCAGTTACCACCAAACTGATCCCAGTTTCCCTGTGCAGTGTCCCAACCACTGCCACTTGCCACCAGTGTGGACCCAGTCACTCCCAGCACCATGCACTCCTAGTCACTCCCAGGATGATAGCAGGATGATCCCAACCCCACCCTGTGCCACCTCAACCCTGCCCCCAGCTCCATTGCACCCCACCGGTGCCTCCTCCATGCCTCTCATGCACCACCACACTGTGACTCTGCCTCCCCAGATTTTGGGGGGCTTCCAAGCAGCAGGAGTTTGTGGGGGTCTTGTTTCCCCCGTATTTGTGTCATCAATTCCTCTGCTTTAAGGAATACACTCCATGTAGGTGCAAGTTATAGATTAAGCAGTGGATGGAGGAGCCCCAGGCAAGAGGCCATGGCCATCACCCCCAGTATGATTCCAGTGGCTTCACTGGAGTTACCTGTCAATCACATAGATACCAGTTACAAATGCTGGGATTCAAATGAAACCTTGTTAATTTTACTGACATAAAATAGTTCCTTCTTCTAATCATGGTTTATTTTGTTGGCAAGATATATAGGTATAGATATAGACATACTTATAGATATAGATGTAGATATAGACATATCTCATGCCACTTGTTCACTCCCTCCCCCTGCCACTGCGATGGGATGGAGAGGAGAATTGGAGGCACCAAAAAGCAAAGATCACAGGTTAAAAAAAACTTACTAGAAACAGCAATGAAATGAGAACAACCTACACTGACCACAGCAATACTAAGAATAAAGCGTACAAACAGGTGAACAATTCACAGGCAATTGTTCACCACACGGAACCCGATGCTTTCAGTTGATGCGTTTGCCCATGTCCTGTCACTACACGGTCTTGTAAAAAGTCCCTCTTCATCTTTCTTGTCGGCTCCCTTCAGGCACTGGAAGGTCACAATTAGGTCACCCCTAGGCTGTCTCTTTTCCAGGCTTAACAGAACCAGTTCTCTTAGGTTTTCCTTGTAGGAGAGGTACAGCAGGCCCTTTGGTCACCTTGGTGGCCTCCTCTGGGCTTGCTCCAACAGGCTGATGTCCTCTCTGCACTTTGCACCCCAGAGCTGGATGCAGTACTCCAGCTCACTAGGGCAGAGTAGCGGGGCGGAATCACCTCCCTCGACCTGCTGGCCACGCTGCTTTGGATGAAGCCCAGGATATGGGTAGCATATAGATTTCCCAGGCATCTGCTGGGAAATCTTGTGGATTTCTGCCCCTCTCCCCCAGCACACCCTGGGGCAGGTGCCTGTGGCAGCAGAGCATCCGGGAGTCCCGGGAAGGGGAAAACACACCAAGCTGGACTCAACATTCCAGTGGATTTTATGGAAAAGCAGAAACGGGTGGAATAGACAGACATTTTTTGGGACAAACTTGCATCCTGTGGGCTGACAGATTTTTGTGGTTATACTGAGATTGCATTCCTACAGCCATGTTGGTTTCCATGGAATTGTTTCTTATTTCTATTTCTGTTACCAAGGCTAAGAAGAATCACATACTCCATTTCAATCACCTTTTCATTCAGCTGTAGATTTTCGTCTTCTTCTAGATCAGAGTTATAGACTAACCATACAGCTGTACAAACAAGCACTGCTGAAGGTATGTCCTTCTCCATACTTTTCAGATTTGCATTTCGACAGATGCAGCCTTATTCACTGCTAAGACTTCCAACACCTGTTTGTTTTGGTGGTAATTGAGAATTTCTAGCCTGGCAGAGCATTCCTGGAAGGCTGTGAGAAGCAGAGATAAACACATGCAGAAACTGCTGTATGACTGCAATGTCCATCTTTTGTCTACAGTATCAGTTTGCTTTCAGAGTCTGGACAAGTTTATAAAACCACCAGTAGAAAAGAAGATGACATCATGGTGCTTCAGTTCTTTACATTATCATTCTCTTTGAACAACTTTGCCTGGGCATCGTCTGTCCTGCCAGTAGAAAGGCTTTTCTACTAACAGTTACAGGATGTGTTGGGTTTTTCTAAAGCTGTGTTGCCACAAGCAAATTATTTGTATTTCTTGTGGCTTTGAGTTCAACTTTTTCCTCTTTCTCTCCTCATTCATGTCTGCCTGTATTCATAAGGATACAGTGAATTCCTTTTCCCAGGAATTCACATCATCTGATTTTAAGCTTTCAGTGGCTCTCTTTCTGGTCACTTCATGAATACTTAAAAGGTTCTGTAGTTTGAAATACAGGAGGAAGAAGGTCCTCGGTTAGGCTGACTAAGCCTAGCGATGCACAGCTCCAGCAAGGAATGCAAGCACCATAAGGAAGACTCCTGGGAATCTTGTTCTAGGAAGAGCAGAAAAG
>NW_008666546.1:1167-2012 GCF_000695815.1 Acanthisitta chloris | reverse complement strand
GGGGGGGAGGGGTGGCAGGGACACACCTGGGCACACTTGGGGGAGACCCCCAGGCCATGTCCCCACCGAGGGGGGACAGGAGGGGACACACAGGTGTCACACAAGGAAGTGTCACACAGGAGGTGTCACACAAGGTGCCAAGTGTGGACATTGAGGTGTCACATAAAGGTGTCTAGCAAGGAGCTGTCACACAGGAGCTGTCACACAGGTGTCATACAAGGAGGTGTCACACGGGGCCAATTGTGCACAAGGAGGTGTCACACAAGGAGATAGCACACAGGAGATGTCCCACAAGGAAATGTCCCACAAGGAGAACTTACACAAAGCCAATTGTGCACAAGGAGTGTCACACAGGAGGTGTCACACAGGTGTCATACAAGGAGGTGTCACACGGGGCCAATTGTGCACAAGGAGGTGTCACACAAGGAGATAGCACACAGGAGATGTCCCACAAGGAAATGTCCCACAAGGAGAACTTACACAAAGCCAATTGTGCACAAGGAGTGTCACACAGGAGGTGTCACACAGGTGTCATACAAGGAGGTGTCACACGAGGCCAATTGTGCACAAGGAGTGTCACACAAGGTGTCAAATAAGGAGGTGTCACACAGATGTCACACAAGGAGGTGTCTGACAAGGAAGTGTCACACAGGTGCCATACGAGGAGGTGTCTAACAAGGTATCACAAAACATGGGAGACCAGTTGTGCACATCAAGGTGTCACACGAGTGTCACACAAGGGTGTCACACCAGGCAGTGTCTGACAAGGAGGTGCCACTTAAGGCCACCTGTGGACAAGGAGGTGTCAGACAAGGAGATGTCTAACAAGGAGGTGTCTGTCAAGG
>NW_008666546.1:518-1132 GCF_000695815.1 Acanthisitta chloris | reverse complement strand
GTCAAACAAGGAGGTGTCACACAAGGAGGTGTCACACAAGGAGGTGTCACACAAGGAAGTGTCACACGAGGCCAATTGTGCACAAGGAGGTGTCTGACAAGGAGGTGTCTATCAAGGAGGTGTCAAGGGGGTGTCACACAGGATGTGCCGCACGAGGCCAACTGTGGACAAGGAGGTGTCTAATGAGGAGGTGTCACACAAGGAGGTATCACACAGGAGGGGTCACACAAGGAGGTGTCACACAAGGAAGTATCACACAGGAGGTGCCACACGAGGCCAACTGTGGGCAAGGAGGTGTCTGACAAGGAGGTGTCACACGAGGCCAATTGTGCACAAGGAGATGTCACACAGGAGGTGTCACACGAGGCCAATTGTGCACAAGGAGATGTCACACAGGAGGTGTCACGTGAGGCCAATTGTGTACAAGAAGGTGTCGAACAGGGAGATGTCGAACAAGGAGGTGTCACACAAGGAGGTGCCACACAAGGAGGTGTCAAGGAGGTGTCACTCGAGGAGGTGTCACACGAGGCCAATTGTGCACAAGGAGGTGTCACACGAGGAGGTGTCACACAGGAGGTGTCACACAAGGAGGTGCCACACAAGGAGGTGTCAAG
>NW_008666546.1:0-370 GCF_000695815.1 Acanthisitta chloris | reverse complement strand
GGTCGGACAAGGAGGTGTCACACGAGGCCAATTGTGCACAAGGAGATGTCACACAGGAGGTGTCACACGAGGCCAATTGTGCACAAGGAGATGTCACACAGGAGGTGTCACGTGAGGCCAATTGTGTACAAGAAGGTGTCGAACAGGGAGATGTCGAACAAGGAGGTGTCACACAAGGAGGTGCCACACAAGGAGGTGTCAAGCAGGTGCCACACAAGGAGGTGTCACACGAGGCCAATTGTGCACAAGGAGGTGTCTGACAAGGAGGTGCCACACAAGGAGGTGTCAAGGAGGTGTCACACAAGGAGGTGTCACACAAGGAGGTGTCACACAAGGAGGTGTCACACAAGGAAGAGTCACACGAGGCCAA